>NC_084724.1:11212950-11512950 GCF_033807575.1 Cydia pomonella | reverse complement strand
GGGCAATATAAATCCCCCCTCCCCCTTCAACTTTCCTCCCAACGTTCAGAGCTCGTATAGGCTCGGAGTAAATGGCGCGGTTCCAGTTCGGTTTAGCAGTCCGTGATGAATGTTCGATATTACTTAGGTCAATAATATCAGGGTTATGATTATGTTCTTAATAATTCAGCACAAATAGAATCAAACTGTAGCTTTTATTACTTTTCTGTTTATTATAAGAATAGTTTATTTTCTAATAAGTGTTACAGACATAGTTACCAGGGGCCCCCGCACTCGGTTACACCTGTATCGTGGGGACCAGTTACGCTTATATAGCTGAATTACGTTAAGTACTCACATAATAAAATTCAAACTTAACATTTAACAATTAAAACTAAAACTAAGATAATGTAGGTAAAATTATAGTTAACCGACACTTTGTACAATAGCTTCTGTCTATGTGTAATTAAGCGATTGAAGTAATTTAACAGTAGTATTTTTAGCCTCATTTACAGAGCTGCCTTTTAAATCACAATGCTTAAGAATGGCGTTGTAGGTAGCCGCCTTTATGTAGTCCCCGAAACGTTTAGATAATTATGGCTCGGTACTGTGGCTTTGAGAAGAACGTCTGATATTCTTATCACCAACAGCTTTAATGATGACCACCTTTATCAAAATGTAAAAGTTAAAGAAGAGAATTGTGACTTTATTTCAATCGCATACTGAGCGCAGAGAGTTGATTATTAATCTTTGACCCCAAAGACGTCAAACTCGCGGCTTCAACCCAATATCGACCTTCACGCATTTCGACAAGGCTCACAATGATGCGCCTCGCACAAGAAGCGTGACGTTCAAAGGGTAAGCTTTAATCAGTGTAAAAACATAATTACTAGGAATCTCTAGGTCCTCACACTAGGATGCCTTAATACTCGATTTGTCCGCACTTCCGTAAGCAAATACAATAGGCCGAGGCAAGTTTCTTACGCTTAATATTCCTGCGTGAATTAACCATGAGCTAGCTATGTTATTATAATTTGCCACAGTACACTATGCTGTCCTGCGGAAAACACTAAATCCCAAGCCCAGGTCATTCCCTGAAAGAAATAACTATCAAAAACATAAAATTTTACCAGAATTATCAATCAATCAATCAATATCAATCAATCAATCAATATCTTTATTGCTTACTGTTACATAGGAACATAGCTTAGGTACATAAATTGCTATACATATGGATCTATATATTTATACTTATACTCGTATGAATGTGCAAGGTATAGCGAAAGTAAGCTACCTTCCGTACTAGTTTATACTGTATTACGGCAAGGTATCCTCCTCCCCTTCCCCTTCAGCCCGCGGTCCATGATGTCATAGTTGGACATCCCATGTGTTTGAGTGTATACAGTAAAGAAAGAACAAATAAATTAAAGGCTTATTGCAAGGTATGACAAGGCTATGTTATAAACTTAAGTACTAATTTTATATGCAAAGGGATTTGGATACAAAGTGTATGTGAAGTCAATGTGTGTGTGTGTGTGTGTGTGTGTGTGTGTGTGTGCTAATATGTGGTATGTGTATATGTATAAAAGCGCAAATAGATCCTATAGGGCGGCAAAACGTAGCATTAGACAGTACAACAGTGCACAAAAAAAAAAAACTTCATTAAATAAATCAATTTGAGGTCTTTGTTGCGGTACATATGCATCCCAACAATCAGGATGATATCTGGAATAGTGATTCTGTGCCTTCATAATTTAATTGCTTGAGATACGCAGTTACAGCAATTTTACAGCCTCTGTTGGTATACTTCTGCAGGTCAATATGTTTTGCTAAACGGTTGTACAGGAAGGGCCCTAAGAAGAATTGAAAGTTATGAGCAAATTTTGTTTTACAGGGTGGTATGCTAAAGACTCGATCCCGTCGTCTTTGTAGAGGTCTTACACCAGAAGTATCCTTGTGTTGTCTGGAAATCAGCGCCACAATGAATAGCTGTCTAACAGTCAGGGCATCAAACTCCTTATAGATGAGACCAGTGGGATAGTTTATTTTTTTAGAAGTGGCGACCTTGATTATCGCGCGCTGGGCGCGTTCAATTTTTATCAGGTGAGATTTCTTGGCTCCTCCCCAGGCTTCAATACCATATGTTAGTATGGATTGACACAAAGCAAAATAAATACTCTTTACTAGTGGTTCCCCGAGGTGTCTAATATTTTTAAAAATATAGATCAGTTTTATAACGCGTGTTGTAAGTAAGTTGATCTGGGAGATCCAATTGAGATTTTGGTCAATAAGTAGTCCTAGGTACTTAGTAAGTCTTGTAGACTCTAGCTTATAACAACTACAAGAAGATAGGAAGGGATAACCACACGAGTGGGCCTTGATACTGAAAGTATTATCTGGTTGAGTAGAATTCCTGATGCTGAAGGTAATATATTTAGTTTTATCAAGGTTCAGAGAGAGGATGTTCAAGTTAAGCCACTCCATGACTTTAGCTAAGCCCAATTCCGAATTGTTTTTAACCTCGTTCCATGTGGATCCATGAAAGATTAAAACTGTGTCGTCAGCAAAAGTGGTAATGTCCGCATTATGTAGTTGTAGGTGACACAGTCCGTCAATGAATATAAGAAATAGGGTTGGACCGAGCACGCTTCCTTGTGGCACCCCGAAAGATAGAGGCTGCTCGTCACTCACGTATTCACCCACCCTGACAGTCTGTGTTCTTCCGCTGAGGTAACTATTAAATAACTGAAGTGGAATTCCTCTAATACCAAGATGTTCCATTTTATTTACAAGCGATGGAATAAAAACAGTATCAAAGGCTTTTGCTAAGTCTAAGAACACGCCCAGGCATTTATAATTAGAGTCAAGTTTACGAGATATTAAACTAATGACGTGATTTAAAGCGTCTGACGTGGAGATGTGCTTCCGGAAGCCATACTGATTTTGTGAAATAAACTTATTTGATTCGAGATAATGCAACAGGCGCTTGTTCATAACCTTTTCCAGAATTTTCCCTAGTGTTGGGAGGAGGGAGATTGGACGATAATTATTTATGATGCCCCTGTCACCCGATTTGTAAATAGGAATTATTATCGACTTTTTAAGTGCTTCGGGAAAGACACCAGTTGCCAGAGCCAGGTTGCAGATGTGAGCTATAGGTTTAGATATGGAATCCACACATAGCTTAAGGAATGAAGATGAAATTCCGTCCCATCCTGTAGAAATGCTGTTTTTTAGGGATAGTATAAGGGTTTTTATTTCCGTAGCATCGGTCGGTAGTAAGACAATGGAGTTGACAGGGCTTGCATAATAATTATTGGCAGGTTGATTGTTTTGATGGTGGTTTGACAGCATTTTCTCAGCAAGATTTTGTCCTACGTTACTGAAGTATTCATTAATGAAATTAACTGACTCTTGAGGATTATGTTTTAATTTCAGAATATCAAAGGGTTGAGATTTTTGTTTATTAATGTGGCATATATCCTTTATTACTTCCCAAGTTTTCTTTAAATTATTTTTATTTTTGTTTATCAAATCCCGTTCATAATTACGCTTTACATCGTTTAGAATACGGTTACACGTGTTACGATATCTTTTGTATGAAACTTGTAGAATTTGATTATGAGGTTGATTTCTAAGCTTTATGTGCAGTCGATCTCGAAACCTAATACAACGGAGGAGACCAGGCGTAATCCATGGCTTATGGGTCTTTCTTCTATTGGGCACTACGTGGGAACCAGTATGTTTATCTAAGATAGCTAATATCGAGGATAGAAATAAATCAGTTGTTTGAGAAATTGCGACCTGTAGAGGAGAACAGTAGCTGTTCTTCTCTAGAGGCTTAATAGCACTATCTTAAAAGAAAATACATTGCGAACTTATACTGATAGTCATATTTTCAATATCATTTGTTAAAATAGCGCTATTTGGCTTAGGACGGCGAGCTGGACATACAAAATAATTTTTGCTCAAGCTAAAACGAACACCTTCGTTTTTACGCAGTCAAAAATATAAGGAATATGTTTTTCCATTTTTTTATACCACGACGGTGGCAAACAAGCACACCCGCCCGCCTGATGGTAAGCAGTCACCGTAGCCTATGAACGCCTGCAACACCAGAGGCATGCGTCCATATGCGCGTTGCCGACCCCTAAAAATCTGTACACTCCTTTTTTGAAGAACCTCATACTGTAGAGTCTGTAGACCCTCGAAACCATGAATAAAATCATAAACCGGGTAGAACATGTTCAAAATTAGTCCGCTAATATATTTTCCAGTTCCACAAACAGTTCGACATGAAATGTATTTAGTTAATTACATATATTTCAATCAAGCAATAATATAGATCGTGTCATTCACGAAGACGCCTGACTTGACTCATATTGTCATGTTATTAAAGCTTAGATTTGAATTTAGGGAAGTAAAAGCAAATGTAGTGTAACTTAACAGAAAAATCTCTTAACGATATAGATATTTTTGTTCATAGTTTATCCGTGTTCAAGAACAAAGTTCGGCAAATTTTGTTTTCTAGAAATTGATCAATTTGGTTCCAGTCATATTTTTCATACTTTTGTATGTTTTCTTAACTTATTTGCATGTAGCACACAACTAAACCGGTAATTTATAATTGCGTAATTTACATTTCCATGTAATAGTTTTCTTAGTAATGTAGGAAACCTTAGGCCTATTTTTAGTTCATTTACTTTAGACATATTTGTAAAAGGCTGTTTGTTTTCTAAATAAATTAAAAAAAAAAAAGCATGGAATTATATAGTTTTACTTTATGATAAAATACCAGATTTGAACCGAGAAATCACACATCTACTTCTTCACAAAAATACGAGCACTTAAACTAACACAATTTAAACTTAAGCCTTGATACATTTATTATTAAGTTATTTGAACTGCGGAAGTGTGTTTTGAAACTATTACCCAGTTATATCTTCACTCAGTGGCCGTTTAAAACACCGCTCGGCCGTAACAAGCGTCACTGGCCCCCGGGGACCGAGCGAACGACTGGCGACACTCCACCTCATAAAACTTTGTTAGATAATTTTATATTTAAGAATGTTAGTCTATCTTTCTGCTTAACATTATTTGAAATACGAACTACGAGTATTTCACATATGTCAATCAATAGGGATTATAACGCAAAACTCTGCGTTAGAGAGGGTGACTAGTACATACTGAGAGCCTACCGCGAAACGCAAAAAATCTAAATTTTGTTATCTGCCTCTCTATTACTCTTGCTTAGGTATTCGAGCGATAAAAAAAGGTTTCGTATTTGTTGTTATAGCGGTAACTGAGATACATCATCTGTGAAAATTTCAACTGTCTAACTATCACGGTTTATGAGATACAGCCTGGTGACAGACGGACAGCGGAGTCTTAGTAATAGGGTCCCGATTTACCCTTTGGGTACGGAACGCTAAAAACTATAGTGTTAGAATTATTGTCAGTTACATTACGAGTATGGAGCCAAAAATCTAGTAAAAGGATCTTCTGTTCAATTGATAGTGCTTGTTACGTTCGAAGTTCGGACATTGTCAAGCAAATGAGATTATCAATCGATGCCGCATCAATAGGGTTTAGACCCATCGCTGACAGGCACTGGCTAAAAGCATATTGTCATTCATCATGTCCTGTCAAAGAACAACCCAGAATAACCTCAAGTAATCCTTATAAGTACCTATAATATTTGTATAGACCTGCTAGGATAGTGAAATTGATAGATTCAGCTTTGTTAATTTTCTTTTTTAATTTATTTATATCACAACAAATCACACAAAGAACTTAAAACTAAAATACACCACTGAAACTTCTTAAAAGAAGTTATTAATGTTACTGTTTTGTTTTACGAAACTATACCAAGAGGTCTACTGCTTAGCTGTAAATAAATAGACCCTGGAAAGTAAACGCTTCATCATAAGTTCAAAATCACGAAAGCAGATGAGACTGTGGTCCTTTGACCACAAAACTTTTTCCCAAAAAAAAAAAGCAGGTGCATGAGTAACTAAAGAAAATACTTACAGATTCGATTTCGATTCAATTACTTTATATGCAGTCTAGTATTAAGTCTAGCACATCCAGTCCATGCATAATGTATCCTGGCCAGTTCCCGTTCTTCACCATGTAGTGACATTAATTCGATTAGGGAAATTGGCGTCATGTTCGCGAGCGCTGTGATTTATATTCTTTCTCGATTACCACCCTGATGTATTCCTATTTCTTACAGAGGGCAGGCGAAGAAAACGCTCATGGGGACTAGCATATCTATGACCTCCCAGCCAGCAACTGCTAAAAAAATTAGTTAAGTATTTACGCTGGTTAGCTCGACAGCTCAAATCACCGGCATTCGGCAGGCAAATGTAATAACACCCCCAGTAGAGTTAGTTATCTATAAAGCATTTTGTATTAGAATTAGTTTAAATAGTGTTCTTCTTGTTCTCCTCGTGTCAATGGTTTCGTGGTTGATATTAAGCGGGACCAGATGGTAGCGACGCTTAACGCCCTGTTTGTCGCATCCCGTAGATTTTGCTCGGAACAGAAGTGCGGGTTCGCTGGGCAGGACAGCATGTGCATCATGGTTTGGGGAGACGTAGTAGCCGTAGTAAATAGAATGGAGAAAAAGTTGGAGGTTTTGGTTACGGTGAAAAAAAGGAAAATATCTTATTTTGGACATATATACAGAAATGACAAATATAATATACTACAACTAATATTGGAAGGAAAAATGGATGGCAAGAGGGGAAGGGGAAGAAGGAGGTTCATCTGGCTTGGCAATATTAAGAAATGGACGAACGTAAATAACGCAGCCATACTGGCAAGAATGGCCAAGAGCAGAAGAGAGATGGCAAAGGTGGTCGCCGACGTCCGTTAGGGCATGGCAAATAAAGAAGAAGAGTAGCAGTAAATAGTGTTACTTTGACTATGACATTTGCCGATTCCTATTAAGCATTAGGTCAGACTTATACTGGTCTCTCTAAGGAGTAGCGGTTGGCATTAAAAGTTGAAAATTTCTAAAGCGTTCTTTAGCTGCCAATAGATCACTTAAGTATTAAATAGGGCACTAAACTACGTTACATTTTCTTGGCGGGTTTAAACGGCTTGGTATATAGCACATGTAGAGTGAACTTACTTTATTGCTAGCTTAATATAATGCTTAGAAAATGGTAAAAGATTTTTCATATTATGAAGGGTATCTGACCAAAAAAACCTGTAACATCATCATATTTACCGAAATGCAGCAACTACTAGAAAAAGTGTTTCCCAAGGATCTGGACAGTAATCGGCTGTGAACTACTATGCATGTATTTGTATCTTAACTAGTCTGTAGATCTACCCTGCTATCGCTTTAGACATATCGCGTATCACTGTATCTTAACCAGATGGTTGACTCTTTATCATTTGTCACCATGCCAGTTACGTTCCAACAAGTATGTAAGTGCGAAAGTGACAGGAATAGTGACAAGTAAAAAAAATGGATCCATGCTGCCACTGTAGTTTGTGGATCTGACCTGCTGTCACTTGGACATTATGGACATTTTACGCTGTATCTCTCAAAACACAAGTCGTCCATCGGTTCAAGAAAAAAATACGCTTTTAACATTCTTATAGTTTGGAATTACTCTGATTTTTGTTTATCTTTTTCTAGATTTCTTTCTAATGTTCCAATTCTTTTCTCATGAACAAAATGCAGGCTTAGAAATCGTCAACAGTAAATCGTCAACAGTACGTGCTCTCACATGCAGATCTGTAAAGGAATGAGATGTTTGTTTGAGTTAGTGCGGCCGCAACCCGCACCTCTCGATCACAGACGACAACGTACGACAAATACGACACATGTTTCATTCATGTCCACAGTCTGTGCCCTCAATACATTCTACCCACACTTCTTCGTCAGTCAAGTTAAGGTATACATATTTATTCCCAACTCAAGTATTAATACGGTAAAACCGGGCTTTGAATGGTGGACATTGAAATTTCAGTTTTTGAGACGAAAAATCACATGTTTTTGTTAGTAGGATAATATGAAATCATTAATAGTTTAACTAGTTACATGAAGAATTTGAATAAAAAAGGAATAATGCAAAGTTTGGGACCGTTTTAAAACTAACAAAATAAGCCCGTTTTTTCCCGAAGTCAGCCCATTCTACCGGCTAAGCCTTACTCCACCTATTACTTTCCGATTTGTAGTATTTTCGATCATAATTGTTACACAGTTATTTAGGTACATTATATCCGACATCTCAAAGCTTATTTCGCTTACGCTATTTCCCACACGCTATCAAAACCCGCAGTTTCGTCGGTGAAGGTAGACTCGTTTCCTCGTGGCAACGTTTATCTCTGAACATTTACATTTACCTGTCTTCTCCCCGACTACCTGATTACGAGGGTCTGCATAATGACATTATGCAATGCGGCTGAGGATCCGTCGCAAACATGACACCCATCTACTCGACGTACGAGTGTATATGTGTTGTAGAATTTACTTGGTTCTTGAATTATTTACAATCGTTATTTGGGTGGCTGAATTTGAAATGCGGGGTTGATTCATTATCACCTTGCGTTGCGATCATGTTGCTTAGGAATTAATCCTAAGAGTAGTTATCCATTTAAATCGGATTTTCGTCTTTGTAAATTTATTGTAAATCGATCAAATTTCTTAATAATGTTTCCGAGAACCGATTTAAATTACCTGCACGCCTGCACGTTTTAATTGCTTTTGTATGTATAAATAATTACAAATATTGCTCGTTTAAACTCTAATATTTTTGCAGTAATCAAGTGTTCTACAATAATTCTAGTTTGACAAATTTAATCACCATCTCATCCACTCAATGATTGTTCAATTTAACTTTTAATAAGTTGTCAACTTCACTCTTCTTTTCTTTTTTCTTTCGTGCCAGTTACCACAAAATACGCAGTAATTCTCTTTTAACAAAAAACTAAGTCCATAAAACAAGTCGTCTAGTAAGGCTACCACCAGTTTGACACTAACATTCGCTAACGTCTGTGTAACATAATTTTTTACATCTCGTTCGCACTATGCTAGTACGCCGATGCAATAGAAAGTAAGCTACGCACACACTAGCGATTTTGTCAGGTCATTGTCAAGCTCTTGGTAACTTAGTATGATTCAATTGTCCCACTGTTTGACAGAAAGTACATAGTGCATATGCTTACCCACTGGCCTATGGTGCGCAGATTCAACACATCACCACCCTTGCTCATAATAAAGACATTGAGGGCGATTTCAACGAGATTAACAAATCAAACATCTAATTAACAGTGACGATCAAGAAAATGACACTGTTAACAGCTGACCGTTAATAACCGTTAACCGTAACAAAAACCACAGCGCGCCAAGCGGGACGTTTCGGAAACTCAAAATCCCATAAAAAATGAGACTTGACGCTATGGAACGTAGAGGCAAGGCACAAAATCTCCATATACCAAAAAGTGTCCGACTAGAAACCATAAATAGGTGGCGCTACAATACCTAGAATACTTGAGAATAAAAGCGTATCATAGACAGCGCACTTCACTCCGTCAATAACGCCTAGGTTCTTAGCTACTCAAGCGCTACTCTGGAGAGATTTGGAACTATTATTTATAGCTGACAGCTGGACACTTTTGCAACAATTCTGCCTTAGGAGTTTCTGTTCCTTGCGTCTACCTTCCATACTTAACGGAAACGCGTACGTCCCGTCTCGTTATCGAATAAATGTACACTAGGGGTACTGTTCGAATCGCTCTCACTAACTCGAAATTGACGTTTCATGTTCAAGCAGCTGCTACAACAGTTCGAACTAACCAGTGGTTCGTGTCATCCACGATGACGCGCAGATTTGTCAAATCTAACCTTTAAAAACATGACGTTACGAGTCAAGCCAAGCGTCATCGTGAATGACACGATCTATAACAGATATCAATCAATCCTAATGAAATTTAGTGGGCAGGTTACGTAAGTTATGTTAGTTAGATAATTATAATTATGGAATTTACAGTCGATTCGGTCTTTGGAAAATTATCAACATGGCGGAGTGGTGGATTCAATGGGCTTGCGAGGTCTATAGTAAACACCCCTATAATAGAACAGGCACCAAGTAATGGAATGGTATAGACAAATCCTGTAAAACAAGTATTTACCATCAGTTTTTAATCGCTGGCTTTTAATTTTCATCGATATTTGTTAGTTTGAAAATGAATGGCGCCATACATTCCATGACTGGAGCAAAAAACCACAGTTTTAATTGGTTAATAATATTGAAAGTAATGGTAGTAGTTTTCATTAAATACATAGAAAACATAAAGGACGAATTGGACATTCAATTTTTAAAGCGTAAAGCGATAAAAAAAATTACAGGTGTCGGTGAAATATCGAAAATATTTTAAATTTTCTCTTAAATGTCCCATGATTGGTGCCGTTAACATATAAATAAATAAATACCCCTGTGATATAAATAAATACGACAACCGAGATTAAACAGAATAGCCGTTGGAGCTTTGACTTAATAAACATTCGTCCTGCTTTCTCTACCCTGAGCGAGAGAGAACGTTGGAGTCTATTTGTATGATAATAATTCCCTTCGCTCGCGTTAGGAGGCTCTGCCGTTACAGTTGAGAAGACGTGATAAGAAAAATGTGCTAAGAGAGAGCTTGTTTTTCTTGGTGTATTTGTTAGATTTTGAATTTAAGAATCTAATAAATACGGTCAAGGAATTTAATTTCAGTACGATTTCGTAGCTTGTCACAGTGACAATGTATGAGGTCACTAGCGACTTTTATATTTATTGTCACTGTGAGACGGTACGAATTAAGTACGGAAATTAAATTCTTGGACTGTACAAGTTGTTTCTACGAATAGTTTTTTCAACTTTGTAATTTAACCACATCTAAAGAACTTGTTGTTAAAATAACTTACAACAGACGTTGTGATTACATATGATTTAAATATTTTAAACCTTTATTTTTACGTATTGCATATTAATTGACAACCGATCTGGCCTGATTAGTGACCCTGCCAATGAAGCCGATGGTCCTGGGTTCGAATGATAAGGTAAGGGCATGTATTTGTGTGATGAGCACAGATATTTGTTGCTGAGTCATGGATGTTTTCTATGTATTTAAGTATTTGGTATATTACCTATCGTTGTCTGAGTATGTACCCACAACTCGAGCCTTCTTGAAATTACCGTGTGACTTAGTCTATATATTTATTTTAAAAGTTGTGGCTGTTTAAGGAACCCCAAAAGGGTAGGGTTTCGTACAAAAATGTCGACGAGACGCTCCTAGGGAACTAGTCCAAGCAAATTGGAGATGCTAACACATTTACATATTAAGCAGAGTAAACAGATATCTTTCGTTTTAATTAGCGAGACAATTTTGTACATTATTCTGTTCAGCAAATCTACATAAACATTACTAAGCCGCAGCAGAATATTACACATAGTTACTTGCTTTTTAGGGTTCCGTAGCCAAATGGCATAAAACGGAACCCTTATAGTTTCGCCATGTCCGTCTGTCTGTCTGTCTGTCTGTCTGTCCGAGGCTTTGCTCCGTGGTCGTTAGTGCTAGAAAGCTGAAATTTGGCATGGATATATAAATCAATAAAGCCGACAAAGTCGTACAATAAAATCTAAAAATTTAATTTTTTTTAGGGTACCTCCCCTACACGTAAAGTGGGGATGAATTTTTTTTTTCGCTTCAACCCTAGAGTGTGGGGTATCGTTGGAAAGGTCTTTCAAAACTAATAGGGGTTTTCAAGAAACATTTTTTGATAAAGTGAATATATTCGGAGATAATCGCTCCGAAAAAAAAAAAAAAAATGTTCCCCCCCTCTAACTTTTGAACCATAGGTCCAAAAAAATATGAAAAAAATCGTGGAAGTAGAGCTTAAAAAAGACATTAAATGAAAACTATAGCGGACATGATCAGTTTAGCTGTTTTTGAGTTATCGCAAAAAGTTTTACCTTCATAGTAAAAAGACTTACTTTAATTAGGTACTGATTATGCAAATTTGCCTATTTGTTTAACTCGGGTGAAAGGTACCATTTACTACACTTTAAGCTCCAGTTTAGCTTATTGTGACGGAAGAGTAACTACGGAACCCTACACTGAGCGTGGCCCGACATGCTCTTGGCCGGTTTTATTCTAATTGTTTCTGGTTTCAATATTTATATAAACTTACATGAAAAAAAGAATTCTTAATACGTCTAAAGCAAATTTCTTCAGGCCGGGGCGTCCCACACTTCGTTTTCTATGACGGGTGATCGGTGATGATGTCATGTTTTCTATAGAAAACCGGCCAAGTGCGAGTCGGACTCGCACACGAAGGGTTCCGTGTATTTGGTACGTGGATAAAATTATTAATAAAAACGGTAAAAAAAACGGCAAAAAAATTATGTTTGTTGTATGGGAGCCCCCCTTAAATATTTATTTATTCTGTTTTTAGTATTTGTTGTTATAGCGGCAACAGAAATACGTCATCTGTGAAAATTTCAACTGTCTAGCTATCACGGTTCATGAGATACAGCCTGGTGACAGACGGACGGACAGACGGACAGCGAAGTCTCAGTAATAGGGTCCCGTTTGACCCTTTGGGTACGGAACCCTAAAAAAGGAAGTGTCAGACGCCCCGGCCCGGCCCCGGGCCGGTTTAACGTGAGTCATCCTTAAAGTAATAAAGTTGTAAGTATAACGAACAGAATAATATTGTTAAATACAGATTTTCTAGTTTTCTACCTAAGATAGTACTTGTTTCATTGAAGTACTATTTACTCTTATTTTAGTTCGCAGTGTTTGTACCAAGAAAATAGATTAGGTATATTGTTTAAGTGTTGAATTCGTGTTTAAAAAGAGAACCTTATTTTTAATAAAAATGCCAGTTTGCTATCAAAGCAATAGATTTTAATTACTTGAATAAAATTCGCCATATCGACTTCGTCCAAGAATACTCTCGATAACATAAATTTTTGTAGTGCTATATTTAGAAAACGCGGCCTTATTAAGCGAATATTCATATTTTTGATAAAAGAAATAAATAATTGTCACGATAAAATATTTTCAAGATAATATATTGTCTGAGATTGAAAACACCCTGGAAGCTTTTTTCCGTGTATCTTGTGCCTGAGTTAAATTTGTGGCATTTCCGGTATTTTTTGACGCTAAAATTTCCGCAAATAAGAGGACAATAATTACCGTATTTATTGAGATAACAATATACATAATGGATATATACAGATGATTACTATAAGTAGCTTATATCTAAAATAGGCCCTTGAGGCATTGTACCAAGGATGCTGGTGGCATTTCCTCGTTGTATCGCAATACTAATACGTTGTGCGAGGAAGCCGCCAGCTCTTCGGTCACCAGTTACGTCAACCAGACGTTTCGCGATTTCTCCAAAAAACTTGTGCGCGCTGGGACCCCATGGACCTAGAGTTTCAACGCCAAATGGTACAAAAATAATCAGGACAATCCTAATAATAATCTGATCTGATGATGTAGTCGGAAGGTAGCCAAAGAATGACCGAAAACACATCGAATTTGGTATAAAAAAGGTTTCTCATTCTTTGCTGTTGCTCAAATGATGAGTTTCCAAATATCATGTAGTTGTACTTATAAAACTAAAAGTTTAAAAGCCAGATTAAAGAGACAAACACTCACCAGGCTCCAATGATAGCAGTCCTTGGCCTTGCCAGTAAGTTTTTATGATCTGAACACGGTCGTGCCCGCGGCGGCGCCGGACAGGCCGGCCTTCCGTCTCGGATAAGATGATTGTGCAAATTTGTTACCTAGCTATGGTTGAAGATGAAACTTCAAATGCGTTTAGCATAAGTCTGACAGACTGTAAACAAAATAATGTAGGTAAATACTCAATGGTTCGACCGATGTAGCTAATACCGCTAGGTTTTCTGTATAATGTTTTTAATTTACCAGGATCGCCGTTTTTGTCTAATATACTTATATTACAAGTTTTACAGTTGTTGTTTAACCGCTCGTGCTAACATTGATACAAGAAGAGAAGTGCAAGATTCCAAAATTTAAGCACGAAGAGCGTAGCCAGTGGTTCGGGTTCAGGTATTGTACCTACTCCAAATACTGGCTGATTGTGACGCACTATATGTTACATAAACATAATTTACTCACTTTCATACAATATGTTTTTGTACTTGTAAAAGAAAAATGACATCGAGTGAAACACTTTTTTTTACCACACCAAATGCGAGGTAACTACGACTACCTACGAACTGTAAAACATTAAAGTAAATGAAATCTAAATGGCTGTTATTAAATATTTATCATTCTAAATTCTAATTTAAAAGTGTCTACTAGCCAACATAAGGACAACTCTAAATTTGAATCAAATTACTTTGCCACTCTTGTGGATAAAATGCAACTTTCTGATCAGTTTTTGAACAATCAAGAAGTAAAGGCTTTACGAGCAGGTGTGGTGAAAATGTAATTGTTGGGTGTTATTATTCTACATACGATTATATAAATTAATCTAGTCATTTAATTGGATTCCGCACAAAATGTAGAACTCGTCGAAACTTAAGCCCCTAACCGACATACTTGTCGAGTAATGCTTCTCTAGTCGCCCCCACTCCTCCCCCTAATTGGCTCTTATCTTTGGCAATTACGCGCGTGTGAGTGATAGAGGTCGTACAAGTCGGCAAGTTTCGTGGCATTCACCGTGCGTGATCAGCAAAACCATTGTTTTGAGACAAGAAAGGTGGACGTTGCGCGCGGGCGCTTGTTATTGTAAGACGCGTCCTGTCGGTATTTATAAAAACCGGTCGTGTCGCCGCTCCGCACAATAGGTTCGATGCGCTTAGTTGTTCTTTTATATGAATAAAGGCGATAAGCCTATTGAAAATGAGCAAGATGAGTTAAATGAATCTACCAGCTTACCAAATCACGAGAACAGAATGACAAGTAGTAAGAGTAATGAAAAGTTGAATGACATGGAGATGACTGAACATGATCAAGTGAAGAGTTTTACCAACCAAGAGGAAACGAGCAGAGCAGAGAAGAGAAGTAGGGGTGTAGATCCGGAAGAATTATGGATACAGGCAGGTAGACGAGGAAAACTGCTTGCTCGAGTCGTAAACTCAGATTGTGACGACTCCACGAGGGTACCAGAAAATAAATTCGAAGTTAGCATGACGGGAACGGAAATACTGCCTAAACAATTTAAGCTTGCAAAAACGTTAAAAGCGGAAAAAATAAGGGGTGTTGTGCAAATAAAATACGTTAACTTGTATAAAGTGTTAATTCAGTTCTCGACAGAAGAATGTGCAGAAGCACTCATAAATTCCAAGATATTCAACGAAGGTGGATTAAAATGCCAAAAAACATTAGATATAAACCATTCATACGGTGTAATACGGGATATTGATCGTGAATACGCTGAAGACGAAATTTTAGCAAGTTTAAGCTGCAACTCTGCTATTATTCTTAGCGTTAAACGACTCAAGCGTAGAACAGAATCCGGTAAATGGGAGAATAGTGAAGCAATAAGGATTTGTTTTGAAGGGGCGTCAGTACCACCGCATGTTTATTTATTTGATGCAAAAGTGAAAATTGAGTCTTATAGATACCCAGTAACACAGTGTTCCCGCTGCTGGAGATTTGGTCATATGGTGCGCCTGTGCCCGGCCAATCGACCAATTTGTCCAAAATGTGGGAAAAATCATGAAAACTGCGAAAAGATCGATTTTACGTGCAGCAATTGCGGCGGTAGACACATGGCACTGTCCAAAGATTGTCCAATATATATAAGAGAACGAAAAATTCGTGATCTGATGTCCGAGTTTAATTGCTCATACAAAAGAGCGCTGACCTTATACGTTCCTCCCTCGCCTCCTCCTTCAAGAAGCGTTGAAAGTAACTTCCCGATTCCTGAATCTGAAAAAGAAGCAGATGATACGGTGGCGCCGTCATCTTCAACCAGCAGTTCTACGAACACTTCAGATACAGCATCAAAAACGCCCCAATCGTATGCTCAGACAGCGAAAGAAAGGAAGGAAAAAAAGCAAAAAGGTAAGAAGACAGGAAACCGCGAATTAGATTGTAATGCTTATATTCTCGAAGCGACTGATAGAAGTTCATCAATAGAAGGTGGTTCCCATACAGTAAGAGAACAGGAACCAGCGGGAGCCCGAAATAGGCCGGAAAGAAAGCGTACGTTTTCGTGGATAGTGCTTTGGAATAAACTTAAAACACAATTGTTAAATGAAGCGGCACCCTTGGAGGACAGGATAAAGAAATGTATTGACATAATTTGGAAAGCGGCTATATCCTTTGCAGTACAGTACCTATCGGAAATTCCTTGTCTTAGTTTTTTGAACAGTTATGGATAGTAAAGACAGAACCTCCTCAGTAAACGTACTTCAATGGAATGCGCAAAGCCTTAGGCCAAAGAAAACAGAGTTCGAGGCACTTTTATATCAGGAAAAAATTCATGTAGCATTAGTAAGCGAGACCTGGCTGGAGCCGGACAGTTCATTTAGAATCAAAGGTTACAACATATTTCGAAATGATCGTCAGGACGGATACGGGGGTGTAGCTATAATAACTCATTGGTCATTAAAGGCTCAAAGAGCTGAATCCAGAACACGTAACGAACAAATTGAACTAGTGAGCGTCAAGTTAGAGAACTGTGAACACCTCAAAAATATTATATCAGTGTATTGTCCTCCTAATGTAAATACTTCAATGGAAGATTGGAACTATATTTTTTCACAGTCCAATCAACAATCTCTGATAGCCGGGGATTTTAATGCACACCATACTAATTGGTCATCAAAAACAGATACGAGAGGGAACCGTGTATTTGACTCTGCTATAGATAATGACTATGTGTCACTCAACAATGGCAATCCAACTCGTATAAAGCTCATGAACGTAGTACAGAAATCAGCGCCCGATATCTCATTTTGCTCTGCAGATATTGCGCTCAGGTTCGAATGGAAAGTTATGAACGAAAACCTAGGCAGCGATCATATGATGATTAAAATTACTATCGGAGGCATGGCTTACAAACATTCTAAACGGCGCAGGATCTTCGGTCAAGCTGATTGGGCTGGATATAGTAATAAAATTGATGAGAAATTATCGGGGTTTCTCTTACCTTTGGATCACCAAACTGCGTATGACAAATTTATAGAGGTCATAGACGAAGTGGCGGACGAATTCATACCTGTAACTAGAATACCCAGAACTCCATTAAACCCAGCAAAATTTTCGCCCAAGCCTTACTGGACGCAAGATCTATCAAAATTGGTGGCAGAAAGACGCTTAGCTCTAGCTCAGTTCAGGAAAAATCCTACACCCGACAAACTCCACGTCTTACAGATTAAAGTGAATAATGCTCGGGCAGCGATTAAACGACAGAAACAGAAGTCTTGGCAAAAGTTTTGCGACGATATTGACAATGTTACCTCTTCCAGAGAAATGTGGTCAAAAATGAGATGGATCAAAGGCTATAAATCTTCAAGACCTAGTGTAAACAAAGATAAGTTAGAGGTTTTACTCAATGAATTAGCACCAGACTTTGTATCGCCCGAGAAGCCTATATTTTACTCAAGTAACATATTGCTGAATTCACCGGTTACGATACAGGAACTAAACAATTGTGTTAAACGCTCAGACACAGCTCCTGGACCCGACAATGCTTCATATTCTATGATTTACAACCTACCGGAAGTTGGGAAGAAGACTCTGGTTGCATTGTATAATCGATTTTTAGAATCCAGTTTTGTGCCCAAACAGTGGAGGTTAGTAAACATTATTCCTGTACCGAAGCCGGGAAATGGGAATCAGAGTTCAGCAGGTATTCGACCAATAGCCTTGTTATCATGTTATTGTAAAGTTTTCCATACAATTATTACTCGCCGACTTGAATGGTACATCGAAAAAAATGAATGTTTGTCTGGGGAAACTATAGGTTTTAGAAGATCTAGGTCGTGTCTGGACAACTTAGTGAGGATAGTAACTCGAATACAAATAGGTCTTACCACAGGAACCCCCACCGTTGGCTGCTTTATAGACATAAATAGCGCTTATAACAAAATTAACGTAGCTAGCCTTCTATCTATCCTAGATAGTATAGGAGTCGGAGGCAGCTTGTGTAACTACTTGTGGGATTTTTTGAATCAAAGAAATCTAATAATAGAAACCGGGCGGGAAACTCTTATACGCACCACAGGAATGGGCATAGCACAGGGTGACCCGTTATCGCCGACCCTGTTTAATGCTGCCACAAGCAAAATATGTCATAACATAAAACAGGTGTTCATTTCACAGTACGCTGATGACTTTGTCCTTTACAGCTCGAACAAAAACTTATCACGAGCCATCGCTGACGTACAATGTGCATTGCGCGTATTTTCCAAGTTAATAGAGGACCTGGGGTTAGATATATCTCATAGAAAGACAAAAGTATGTCTTTTTAGCAGGGGAAAAAGAAAGACTGATGTAAAACTATATTTGAATAATGCTAACATCATTCAACAGGTGGACAGCGTCAGATACTTGGGCATGTGGCTAGACAGAAGTTTAAAGTGGGGTAGACATATTAACGAGACTAGAGACAAACTATTTACATATATCAATGTATTTAAGGTACTCGCTGGGGGTAACTGGGGCATTCATCCTACACATTTGAGGCGCCTATACATAACGATTATTCGCAGTAGGATCGATTATTGCAGTTTCTTATATGATACTAGCATCAATAACCATTTAAACAAACTTAACACGGTGCAAAACCTAGCAATGCGCGTAATTGGGGGTTTTATCAGAACAACTCCCATACAAGCGATGGAGAGTGAGCTGTGTCTCCCTCCTTTACACATGCGTAGAAGGTATTTAGCGGTTAAATTTTGGCTGAGATCTCAAGCGTTTAAAAACAACATAACAAGTGAGGTTGTTAAACAGTTAGACAGTTCGTGTAACCATAGATACTGGGTTAGAAAAAAAATACCTCTTTTGGTTAGTACACTTAGAGCCTATAAACAGTACCCAATTCAATCGGCGAGTAAATTACCTATGTATTCTTTGAGTAAATGGATTACTTCTTTTGATTTATCGCAAAACATTAGGTTGAATATTGAAGGGGTTAACGTTGCTAAAAAACAGTTATGCGCAGTCACTTTAAAAAACAAATGCAGTATGTTACTGGGTAGGGAGTATGCTACATATTACAAGATTTTTACCGATGGTTCCAGGAGGAAACCGGTTCTGGCGCGGCTTTCTTCGACCCGCAATTAGACCTACGTGCTAAATTTAAAATAAGTGCAAACATATCAATAATGCATACTGAATTAATTGCTGTTTCAGAATCTTTAGCGTATATATTATCGGTGGACTATAATCAATTTGTCATCTTATCTGACTCTAAAAGTGCTTTATTACATTTGGCTCGGTTAACCTCGAGAAGTCGAGGTCTACCGATAGCCTATCATATCTTGGTAACCATCGGTAAAATCCAAGCTGCGAATAAAAAAGTTGTGATGCAGTGGGTACCCTCACATATAGGCCTAATGGGTAACGAGGAAGCAGACCTCGCCGCCAAACTAGCCATCAGTGAAGGAAATGATTATGAATGTTTACCAATGCACAATGAGATCTTGAGAGCAGCAAAAGAAAAGTGCCGTCTACAATGGAAGGAATATTACGATGAGCGGTCATTAACTAAAGGAATTTGGTATAAAACCATTCAACACGATCTTCCTCGTTACCCATGGTTTGAAAAATTAAAAATAAAACGCAAGTACATTGTATCACTGCTTCGACTGCGTACTGGACACATACCTTCTAATAAATTCAAATATCTTATGAAGTTATCAGATTCATCTAATTGCCTAGATTGCAATATGGTTGAGGATGTTGTACACGTACTGACGGAATGTGTCCGGAGCGCTGCCCAGCGACGCGATCGTGTCAGTGGTAATGGTAGTAACGTAGGATGGTGTAACAGTGCCTTGGCCTCACCATCATCAGATGATGCTAAGGAACTGCTTAAAATTTATTTTTCCTCATTGTTAAATGTTACCTAGAGTCATACATGTAATTTTTTGGATTACGGGGGTGGCTTAGCGTAAAGCTAAAACTCCCAGGTAAAATAAATGAAAAAAAAAAAAAAAAAAAAAGAAAGGTGGAGTCAGCTTAGTCTCTGTAAATGTCTTAAAGTTTGCCTTAACTCGAATGACGGAGGGAGGGTAAAGTTTTGAGAATATACGCATTTTAACAAGTGATATATGACGCAGGTAAGATTCACTTTCAAAAGTGATATGGGCTATAACACCAAAGGGATCAGTAGGGTATTAAATAACTAATTTTACTTGCATTAAACGACCGACGACTAATTAAGGACCGGTCTGGTCCAGTGGTAGTGACCCTACCTATGAAGGCGATGGTCCCGGGTTCGAATTACGGTAAGGGCATTTATTTGTGTGATGATGAGCACAGATATTTGTTCCTGGGTCATGGATGTTTTCTATGTATTTAAGTATTTATATATTATATATATCGTCTAAGTACGGTCGAGGAAATTGATTCTTTAGCAATTTGCGGTTCAAGTAATTTTTGTTGTACATACTTATGCTAAGAGCTGTCCAATGTAAAGTGAACCGTAAACTGCTAAAGAATCAATTTCCTCGACTGTACCTACCAACAACACAGGTTTCTTGAGCGTACCGTGGGACATAGTCAATTTGTGGAAGAATGTAAGTAAGTAAATATTATTTATTGCACCAAAAATATCTCATAATATTTATTTATTTATTACGCAATTGCATAATTTCGTCAGAGCTAAATGCCTTGCCTCGCGAAGCTGTTGTTGATTAACTTTAATTATTAATATAACTCATGAACATAAATTTTATTTCGTTAATCAACAACAACTTCGCGAGGCAAGGCAAATTATGCAATTGTGTAATAAATAAATAAATATTATTTAATATTTTTGGTGCAATAAATAAGAGTATGTAAACTACTTTCGGCCTCGAATCATAACACTTATTAAAATAATCCGAGTAGTGTTGGCCGATATCGATCTCTAGTCGTGGCTTGTTTTTTGGGAAGTCGTATAAACATACACAAATGTCATTATACGTTAAATACTTGCACTTAGAGCCGTTAGAAAGTTTAGAAATTATTCATTTTTTCGTTAATTGAAATTCTCGGTGCTTTCAGGCAATTTGTGGGTTAATATCAGGCGTTTATTAATAGACGTGACTACAGATATTCCGTCGTCGCTCGATTGTAATCAACGCTTTAATTAAGCCGTTATTTGCCACGTGATATAATTTCAATAGCAGTATTGAGGCCAACACTGTGACCTGGGATGCGTGGGAAAAATAATATATATATTTATTATATCACAAATAATCCATTTACCATTAGTTAAAGCCTGGCCCAGAGCCCCATATTTTTGCCGGATAGGTCGTATCGTTCTAAATTTATTATGACTATAAAATATTATCAGCCGCGCTGTCTATAAACATGACGCTAGTGATCACAAAAAATGTAACCTATGTTCCTTTTGTCCTTTATCAATTCTTTATACTCGATGCGGTTCAAAGATCTATTGAAGCGGCATATGAAGAGAGCTCATATAGAGACAACGAAATGGGAGAATCTAGCGTTTGAAGCTAGGCGGCGCAGAGAACTCGACGTTAACGATGAGCTGAAGGCCAGACCACCTGTAGCCATACTTTACAAATATCGGATGGGTGCTGACTTGCAGCGAGTGTGGTCGCACGTTTGCTGCAAAAATTGGCTATATCAGTCACCTGAGAGCGCATCAGCTACGTTCTCAGTGGTAGAACGCAGTCGCTGTGGTCGAAAACGGCTAGGAGATGATAATGATACTCATATAGTTGGAAGTCAGAAAGGAGAGTCGATCGTTTACAAGGGATATAAACTAAACATTGTTCCTCGCGCGGTGATCAAAACTTCAGATCGTATTGTTATTGCTACTTGGCCCGTTGCCTCGAGTTAATTCGTATAAGGGTGCTTTCCGAGTACGTATCATATCGAATCTAAGATCATACTATGCTGGTTTCCTAAGTGAATGTATTTGCTAAACATTCGTATGAACAGGTCAGCTATGGCTCGGCCTTCAAGTCCTGTCGTAAGAAAAGCGGACGCGAACTTTGAAGGACACCGACTCTAAGTATGGGTCAAAGAAAAACTTTTAGCTATAAAAACCTGCAACATTATTATTTTTTCCTTTTATTGTATCTTTACCTGTCCCTTATGTACCATAAATTGTTTACATACATACAGTTATATTATGAAGTAAGTACCTATATGTCTTGTAAAAGTGGAAATTGACAAACCTAACCTAACCATATCAAGAACTGATTCTAAAATGACATTTTATGAAATGATCACATTCTATGATCTGCACAAAACATATTCAAGACCCTGAATTTCAAGTACATGAATGATTTGAAGCTGATATTTAGAAACAGGCAGTGTTATCGCTAAAGAGCAATCTCTTCCAGACATCCTCTTACATATAACAATTGGTACATTCAGTACGTTGATGTAGCTATGATTTTGAAATTCTTCGTAAAAATTTATTTGAAATTCGTAGTCTTAAATTGTAGCATATAAAAACAAAGGAAAATAAACCATCCACTTAATTTTCAAACTTTAATTTTGATTGCTTTTCTCTGGCGTCTAACGTGAATGAAATTAGACTTTACGACTGCGCGTGAAGGATGAAAATTGGCCAAGTTTGGGATAATTTGGTTTAGCGGTTAACAGGTTTACAAAATTAAGTAAAACTCATCATAGTTGTTATGCTGACGGTATAAGGTCGTGTTCAGTTTGTTTTTAAACTGGGAAAAGTTGGCAGGGTGAGGCAAGGCGACGACAGTTTGCCACTAATATTGGAAGCATGTCATAACTCTCGTAAAGCTAGGTTATGGGTGTTACTGGTGTTGGTTAGGGTTTTAAATGATGTATAAAGGTCCGTTAAACATGTTACTAATATATCCATTCTCTAGGAGCTCAAGGTTACACAAATAATTTTAGTATTGGTTCACTCTCGCATCCTAACGCAGCGTAACGTGGCCGAGGTAGCTACCTCGGTCACGTTACGCGCAGAAAAGTCGACGCCATGGAGAAACTTCTTGTTCAGAGCAGAGTGGATGGCACAAGACCCAGACTGCGGCCCTCAATGCGATGGACCGACTAAGTGAAAGCTCTCACCGGTTCACCTTTAAATCTGTGCGTGCGGCAGGAAATAAATAGAGAAGCATGGCTGGAAACAATGAAAAATGACGTACTCGTACAACGACCTAAATGACCACGACTAATCTAAAAAGAGTATACAATTGAGAAGAAGAAGATATGTTACGTATCTATGCATAACTGTGATTGGTGGCTACTCATATTTACGTGAAGAGTTTGACCGATGGATTTTTGCACATTGTAAAAACGAAAATTTTCGTAATGAAGTTGTTATTAGTCAGACATTAGACAGAAAGGTGTATTTTTCATACACCTGACCTGACTGAAAGGTGTATTATATTAATAGTGTTAATAAAACTGCGAATATTATTTAATAAAACGTTCTGTGGCCAATATCAATGCAATATTTGTGTTCAGCTGGAGATTGCTTGCTGATTAGACAACCTGTGTTGTAAAATGTATAACAATTTAAAACGTATATGCTCTGCTGCTGTTAATCTAAATTATCCCGGATGTTCTTATTACATGAATTTCTAATAGGTATTTCACATTGCAAAGAAATGAAGACTTAAAAAGCGAACAGTTAAAGTTGCTATTGCATCGAAGAAAGTGTCAGCATGGTTTGAGGTAATTACCTCACTGACAGCCCGTCGCCGCCGCGATAAGCTTGTCGGTAAACGCGGTCACTTTGTTGTGGGATCGGATTATATTAATGGCTAAATTGGCTAAATTCTGTTAACCGAGCTTTACTTACTTACTGTTGAGGTGCGACGACCAAAAGTGCATGGATCTTGTCCTCCGACACCAAAGACTGCCATGCTTCTCTGTGCAAAGCTGTTTCTGTCCAATCGATGGCACCAAGTTGATGCTCAACATAGTTTTATTTGTCTTATGCCGTCTCTGTTTTTTTTTCTTATCGTTCCTATGATTAGTAACTCGGTGAGCTGTAGAACAACGCGAGTCTGTCTTTGCAAAGCTTAAAACATAATAATAATAAATCATATTTTTTTAAGAACCAACTTTACGGAAAAACAAAAAATGGTTAATGGTTATGGTATTTTTCTATTGGGGGTTGAAAATACAGACAAGCTTATTTCCATCGTGAAAACGAGAAATAAATGTTGCTCCCATGAATAAAAACAAAACTGATTTGTTCTCGTATATCCGAACATAGATTCAAAAGTTTCATAGAATTCGCAAGTATTTTAGGTTGTAATTTGCCATTTCTGTTCCCGGGAAATTTAATACACGATATACTCATGCTCATTATGCATGGTAATTAACTTATAGTTAAATGTCAACATTAAAGAAAATAAGAATAATTAATATTTATAATTTATTGAACAATAATTCCTAGCAATAATCAAATGACCACAATTTTGGTGGTCAAAAACTGCATCTTGCGTGGTTTATGCCTTGACTCAAAACAATACATTGATTTTCAGGATCTTTCGCTTTCAGAACAGAAGATCCAAGAAAAACCTCTCAAGCGAAGTTCCAGTATTGAAAGAAAATTACTCATTTCCTCACAAGAGCAGTAAAACACCGCTGCATTCTACCATTTCCCCCGGTAGATTTACGAGGCAAGTTGAAAGTGATTTATCTGCTCGAACGATGCGGCAAAATATGAAAAAATGGCAGAACCGCGCAGGGTTTTGTACGAGTTTATTTATAAATGTAGTTATATGACTTTATTCTTATCAAATACATCGCTCGAATAGATACGGGTCAATAGATTATGAAGAACGCTAGAATGGACACAGAAATAATATGATTGTAAGCAAACCTCGCCACTAATCGCCATGCGCTTCAAGTAATACTCTTTCTTTGTCAGTTGGGCAAAATAAACATAGCTCAGAAAGGTTTTCCAGGAAAACTCTCCGTACTTGCAATTTTCTAGTTTCACAATTATGTAAATGACTTTATCTACGGACTCTGGCAGTTAGATAACGTCAAGTTTTATATAAAGCTTGTAGCTTAAGGGTGCCTTTTCACCAGAGATGTGCTATGCTGTGCTATGCTATGTTTTCATACATTTGAAACGTAGCTGTACTTGGAGCTGCGTTTCAAATGTATGAAAACATAGCATAGCAAGAATTTGGAGCGTGCACGATGGCAGCGCCGCTTAGCGTTCGCAACTACTGGGGAGCTGTCAAATAATGAGCTCAACAAATAAAGATTATTCCTTAATTTTTTTTACCTCCGTTAAATACCTCCGTCGCGCTGACGGGGGCTGCTCCTAAAATTAGTGCGATAAGGACAACTGTAGCTTAGGCGAAAAATTCTGCGCGGAAATCTCAGAAATTTAGCTTACGTTCTCGACTTTTTCCTCTTCCAAAACTTAACTAATCGTGACGAAATTTTGGGAATAGGATGAGAAAGAAATCTGCGTCTGACCGCTTTGATTTTTGTGTTTATTGTTGCTGATTTTGTATGCTAGGCGTCTGTTTCCGGCGCATTTATTTGGACGTTTATATCGCTTTTTAAAGTAATCTAGTTCTTATAAAAACAAGAATCTCAAAAAAAGCAAAACGTATAGACATAGGTACGGGTAATATTGAGCTCATATAAAAAAAAAAATACTATTCATCTAGGGCCAAAATCCACAGAGGAAAATGTCGAGAACGTTTGTATTGAAAAATTACCACTAATGTTTCCTCTTAACCTACACAATCATCTACTGAATATTCCAACTAAATACCACCAGAATACAATAACTAATATAACTGGTTACAAACCCAACGGGACTGCAAATAATATCGTGTGTCCACGCCCCATGAACTAACTACTACTACTATTTTGACGTAGAAGTAGCGCGCAGACATTCTCCAGGGAAATTAATACGTAATTTCTGTGTCACCTCGATTATATTACAAAGGTTAATTTGATCGGATTTGTTTGGAGACGATAACGAGAGCAAACTTGTTTACCTTTTAATTACGATGAGATGTTATCTCCGGTATGGCATGTGTGAAATCATGTTTCAAGGGCGTGTATATGCTGAATAAAAGTAAAACTGGGTAATGTTTCTTATCAGTGACATTTTCTGGCACGCTATACAGTTCAATTGAAACGTGTGAAGTTTACTTTTTTATTTATATATCACAAAAAAACTTAATAGTGTTTACATATTTATATTCCGCCATACTGTACCCCTAGTGTAAATAAATTCGATTTCCAAACGTGACGTACGCGTTTGCGTTTAGTCTCATTTTGTATTGGATTTCGAAAGAGCGCGCCAAGCGGGACGTTTTGGAAACTCAAAATCCTATACAAAATGAGACTTAACGCAAACGCGTTCGTCACGTTATGATGTCGATCAAAGTTACACTAGGGGTACTGATGACAGTTTGTTGGCGGATTAAGCGCTCTTTAACATTATACACTACTTAACTAGAGCGGTAGATATACTAAAGTTATGCCATACAGTCAATATACTGTACCCCTAGTGTAAATAAATTCGATTTTGAAACGTGACGTACGCGTTTGCGTTTAGTCTCATTTTGTATTGGATTTAGAAAGAGCGCGCCAAGCGGAACGTTTTGGAAACTCAAAATCCTATACAAAATGAGACTTAACGCAAACGCGTTCGTCACGTTATGATGTCGA
The DNA here is from genome assembly GCF_033807575.1 of Cydia pomonella. Classification (NCBI taxonomy): domain Eukaryota; kingdom Metazoa; phylum Arthropoda; class Insecta; order Lepidoptera; family Tortricidae; genus Cydia; species Cydia pomonella. Next base: position 11,486,145 of record NC_084724.1, on the reverse strand, counting down.
TCAAATTTACACTAGGGGTACTGTTCCAATTACTACTCACTACTACGAGTATTATCATACAAATCTAAAAGTTTACCTTGCAGTCTTTTCTTATATATTTGCTTATTACTACACTTTTCTACGAGTATTTTAGGGATTATATGTTTAAGCGTTCTTTGGTCATAGTAGTTGTTCGCAATATATTCTACGTATGTTTTTTGCGTGCTTGCTCTGAAGTACTAAAGTATGATAGGTAATCGTTTATCGCTTTTTCGTATCAGAATCAAAATCGGACGTTTATTTGTAAAAGCAATATTATTTTACATGTCAGGAGATCATGGCTATGATAAAATGATGCAATAATACTGGTGATAATTGATTGATTGATTGATGTAAACCTGCTATCCTCATTAGGGATATAGGGCTCGTCGAAGAATTTTCCATTGGGCGCGATCCTGAGCCTCCAGCTCCTTCCAGCCGAGTCCAGTTGAGCAACGATTTTTTTTTTTTTTTTTATGGAGGATAGGCAGGCGTTTGACCACGATCACACCTGATGGTAAGTGATGATGCGGTCTACGGTGGAGCACGCTTACCTATGAGATACCTATTTACTCTAGCCTTGAAGAGATTCAGATTGTACTCATACGGAAACACAGACTCGGGCAGGGCATTCCACTCCTTGGCAGTTCGCATAAGGAATGTTGAAGCGAAACGCTTCGTGCGTATTTGTGGAATACCTAGCTACCATGAAGCGAAAGCAAATATCAAGGGACATGGGCACAAGGGCATTAATTCAGAAATTGACAAAGTCCCACAGTAAGTTCAAGAAGGTTTGACGTGTTGTGGGTACTGTGAAGTCTGTGAAGGTTGGATACTTCAGTCTTTTTGAATATAACTGGCAACAGTTATAGATTTGAATTCAGAACTATGGCTCTGCCAGATGAATAAAGATCTGCAGACGGGCATTCGGGGGTGGCAGGCATTAAGGGTAGTTGATATGTGTCATCTTGCTAAAAGAAAAAAAAATACATAATATCTAAAATCTACGTCTGCGTTTATGTTCGCCACCACGGTTAGACCGCATTCCCTCGTTACATGGTGGAGGTGCGGGGTATATATCATATGTAAATACTTAAATACATAAAAAGACATTAGCCATCAACAAATATTTGTGCTTATCACACAAATAAATGCTCTTACCGGGATTCGAACCCAGGGCCACCGGCTTTATGGGCAGGGTCACACTGGTCTTGAAAATACAATGATATAGGACTGATACAATGTGCCTAGCACATCATGAATGTTACGAGTAGATCACCGTCGCCTGTGACATCTTTGAAATTAAGGCCGGGGCTTCGGAAGCTTTACATTTAATGACCGCGTTTTCATGTTATTCTTTTTTTAGGGCCAGGCGGCGCATAAAACAAGTCGTTACCGCGCTTGTGGGAAAAAAGCTATTAACGCCGGCATTCACTGATGAGCGGAGTGCACTAGGGCTGAAAGCAATGGTTTAAATATGAAGTTTACCGCACTCAGCCCACAAAGCTCTGACGAGTTATGAGAGGTGCTTATCGCATTTATTTGGACGGACGAATGTACTGTCAATAATAAAAATTACGGTTTCATATCTTAGAGGCTAATTCAAACTTTTTTTATTTATTAAAACCAATAACACACTTAAATAATAACAAACTTAGAATAAAATGTAACCTAAAATTAAAACTACCTACAAAACTAAAATAAAAACCTAAAAAAAAAAAACAACATGGGTGACCTAGCCCAATATGTTTATATTAAGCTAGATCACCCAGGTCAGATCCCTATGGAAGGGTTCCCATAAGGCCGGCTGCATTCCCCTTTGGATCGCTATGCCGATCCGTTGGACGAGGATGGAGCCAGCCCTAGTACGGTCAAACATACATTGTAACATCAAAATTATATCTAAATGATGTTACGATGTAAGTCTGAACCGGCTTCTTATATTAAACAACTTACGCGCGCAAAATGCCAGTCTTCATACAATCGTTAACTCCTGGAACCTTTTGGTGGGTTTACATTGTTTTATTAAACCAAATCTATAAGCACAATTATTCGCCTATACTCGTATTTGCCTGCATTATAAATAGCGTCCATTCAATCGCATACTTATACTTCTAAACGAGCTATTCTTGTGTATAAATGTTTTGGGATCTCGGAAACGGCTTTAACGATTTCGATGAAATTTGCAAATGGGAGTTTTTCGGGGGCGAAACTTAAGACTTGTATATTTTGGGGATCTCGGAAACAGCTCGAATGATTTTGATGAAATTTACTATACGAGGGTTTTCGGGGGCGAAAAATCGATTTAACTAGGTCTTATCTCTGGGAAGAAGCACATTTTTGAGTTCTGATGTTTTACGAGCAAAGTTCGGTCTCCCAGGTACTAATTATTCATTAAACTTATGGAGGTAAAGGAGAAAATGTCATGAATAGATAGTTCAACCAGAAACCAGTAGTGGTAGCTAGGTTATTATCAGTGATCGGCACGACCCGTGACGCACCGCGGGATTGCGAGCAGAAATCATAATATGGACATGATTACATTATAACATAACTCCGTGATTTGGTTAAATAGAATAATTTTATTGTATGATATATATTTGCAAATATACGATAAAGTGTTAAATAAGCTTATAAAATGTATAATTAATTATTAAATAAAAAATTGATATATTTCGAATGTTGAATATTTCAATTTGACAGTTTGTGAAATATTAAGTAGCGGCACGTAATTTTGCACTCATACAAAATACGTAAGTGTTAAAACGGTGTAACCAAGTGCAACTAAACCCTTCGACCGACTACCTGGCTTATCGAAGGTCATTTACGAATTTTCTATTGTTTGCGTTTGTTTAAACTGGTGCGGTGCAAAAAAGACGGCTAATTGAAATGCCTAAATAAAGAGTTAATGCCATCCTTTTCTAGTTTACTGATAAGGATTGCAACTATTTTCTAATGGCAAATATGTTTACTTATGTTATTCGGTTTATTAAGTTCGCACGTGTTGTTAAAGTTCCTTATTATCTCAGTGTTTATTTCAACGACTTTGGCTTGTTTTACGGACTCGATAATCTCTTATGTTACACTAACTGGACTTCCTATTGGCTGCTGATTGGACAAAGTGAACTGTTGCTCGTTGGTGTCCTGAATATGACGCGTAGGAGAACTCGGACCTTTCCTCAAACGAACGAACTTGATGTCATTTTATTTAATGGTAAAAATCATTCATCTTCCTGTGTGGAATACCTTTATGTACTATAATCGGAAATACTGACTTCCTAAAAAGACCGAAATCTCGGGGCATATCCATGTTAACATAATGATTGAGGTCATTGACACCATGCGACACGGGTCGTGCCGATCACTGGTTATTATCGTTATTATCTTTTTTATCGTTTGTCACTATGCCCGTCACTTTCGCAAGAACGTGACAGGCATGGTGACAAATGATAAAAGAGCTGACCATCTTAGCCCTCCTGATCTACATAAAAACACCTACAACCGCCGAATGGACAACCCAGAATACTTATATATCATAATTACCAGCATCACATTCGAGTATCTAGAATATAAACAAACAAATTATACAAACCTAAGTGCTTCAAACTCAGTCTGTTTCACTATCTTAACGAAAGGTATTATTCAAGTTTTAGGACTCCCTTGAAACCCTGCATATTTCAGAGAAAAAATAACCTACGTAACCTTTAATCCCATGAAATATATCTCTGCGAACTATGGCTTCCAACCGTTGCTTCGTTCGTCCGTTCGTAATGGCCTCTAGTTATGCTATTGTACCCCAAAAGAAATGAAGTTTTTACACTGATCTGAGCTATAAACTATGACCCGAATGGAATAGCTTAGTACCCAGACAACTGCGGATGAGTTAACAGAAAAACGATACGGGTAGCGCTGCGATAGAAACCAGTATATCGGTAACACGTGGCCGTTAAATATCGAGGGGGCAAGGGTCAATGTGTACTGTTGTATGTTGTCCGTTTAGGCGATTCTCGTTTTGTGAATAGAACTTGGACCCCATTTTGGTAAACTGCCGTTTAAGGCTCTCATAAACCCCTAAACGAGAATAAACATATGCTTAGAACTTAGAACCTTGGATTTGTATGTTGACAAAGTGAAATTAGATGAGTAGGGCAATCAGCGAGAATCTTGCAACTCTTATGAAAATTAAAATTGAATTTGATTTTCGTGCTATGAGTTCTTATAAAGTATTTAATACAGATAAGAGCGACAAGATTGTGCAACTCAATATGTTTCCTATCGTTAGATCCGTCATTACCTAACGCATTTCATATTTAAAGGGGCCCATTGATTACCAGTTCGCCGGACGATATCGGCCTGTCAGTTCGCGATGGTCAACTTTTGCAAATAACTGGCAGGCCGATATCGTCCGGCGAACTGGCAATCAGCGGGTCCCTTTAGGCCTGTGTACACCAGATACGTGTGCGTAGACATGCATTTGCGCTTTGTAATATAAATATCCTAATGAGTGACGGCACACCGGTTGCGAGATGTGTAGACCGCGGGCCAGGGCATATTTCGTCAGTCATCGCCTCCCGGCTGATACTTTGTCAGATGATAGTTTAATAAAAAAACAACCGTCTGCCGGTTGTATCGCGGTGGAAAGACCGTCAGCTGTAAAATTAACATGTAAAAAATACGCGCCTTACAACTTTATGTCCGCAAAGTATGTGTAATGTGCTAATGTGTAAATTGCGTAATCCGTTTCTGGTGTTTCAGGCGTTTCACCTGATGAAATGCTACATGCAATACATGTTCATGCGATCAGCTGACGGTCTTACCACCGCGATATAACCGGCTGACAATTTTTTTAACAAGCAATAGCATCTGAACTATCTACTGACAAATTATCAAACGGGAGGCAATGACCATTTTTTTACGTGTTTCGGTGGCTGCGATTCCTCAACCCACCAACGGAGCGGCAGCTGATGTCCTCGAGGGTTCATCATACATAGCCGTTAACCACTATACGAGTTTTCGCCCGGGAGGCAATTGGTCATGAAAATCTGTTCCTGGCTCCCGGTCTAGTGTGGGTGCATGGCTCTATATTTATAGCTCACGCGCACTTGCACGTCAATGCAGAGACAGCTGGTGTGCTCTGGCCTTCAATTCAGTTACACTCAATATTTGCGCGAGATATGGGACTAAAATTGTAAATTAATTTTAAACATTTACCCCCTTATTCATAAACGTCTACTAAAGTTACGGTGCCGCTAATAATCGTTTGTCTCTTTCCGGTGTATCGGTATGATGGAAAGGGACAAACGATTATTATTGACATCGTAACTTTAGTAGACGTTTATGAATAAGGGGGTTAATGTACGAATGTTGCTTGTCTTTTAGTATAGGTTATAAACTATTTGCGTACTCTTTTTTCTTTCTTGTATCTCTTGTTTCTTTATGATACAACTTTTCTCTTTTATTTTATTGAAGGACGATTCTTTTTAGGGTTCCGTAGCCAAATGGCAAAAAATGGAACCCTTATAGATTCGTCATGTCCGTCTGTCTGTCCGATTATGTCACAGCCATTTGTTCCGAAACTATAAGAGCTATACTGTTCAAACTTGGTAAGTAGATGTATTCTATGAACCGCATTAAGATTTTCACACAAAAATTGAAAAAAAAAAACAATAAATTTTGGGGGTTCCCATACTTAGAACTGAAACTCAAAAAATCTTTTTTCATCAAACCCATACGTGTGGGGTATCTATGGATAGGTCTTCAAAAATGATATTTAGGTTTCGAATATAATTTTTTTCTAAACTGAATAGTTTTGCGCGAGAGACACTTCCAAAGTGGTAAAATGTGTGTGTCGCCCTGTAACTTCTAAAATAAGAGAATGATAAACCTAAAAAAAATATATGATGTACATTACCATGCAAACTTCCACCGAAAATTGGTTTTAACGAGATCTAGTAAGTAGTTTTTTTGAATACGTCATACATGGTACGCAACCCTTCATCGGCAAGTCCGACTCACACTTGGCCGCTTTTTTAGTTTTACTATGTCCCAACGCCTGCTATTAAACAAGAGATAAAGCTCTGTTTATGACATCCTAAAATATTTGGACAGAGTTTGATGCCTTAACAGAAAAGCACTTTTTACGGTGACATAAAATTATTGAAATAAAAAATAACATTAAGATATATAAAAATTATTGGTTTTCACGATACCATGAACTCCATTTCAACAATGTTGAAATAGCCTATAATTAAAACGTTTTGTAATAAAAACCTCTTCTTTCAAAGTAGAGACAGGTAAAAGCAGATATGTGAAAACCGTATGTAGCGAAAAGCGCCCACAAACCTAGCGGGTCGCTGGCAGTGAATGCGTAAAAAAGGTTTATAGGTCAATTCGAACGTACACTTATATCAATATTATATCTAAATGTTTAATTTATAGTGCATTTCGTTAGTATTCATCCTTATTATTAGCGCGAATGAGACGCACGATAACTGAATGACATCATTTAGATATCAATGTATGTTCGAATTGGCCAATTCGTGGCCTGGATAGATAGTAGGTATGCTACGTCGTGCTGCTGCGTTAGCATAGATGCATGATGGGTTATTGTATACGTATACTACAAATATGCTAGAAGAGCGTAAAAAGGGCTTTCGCCCCATTTAACAATTTTTACCATTTCACTTTCAACATTTTATGACTATATGCTTAAAGCCTTAATTTGCATGTAAACATCTGGCCTTAGATAGCGGTTTCCCATGTAATTATTCAAGGATATGAAGGTAGACCCTTATCGAGATGGTATCTGCATGGCTTTAGCGGGCTTTTGGGCGCGTATTATGCAGGGATGGGCCTTTTTGTCGCCGGGTTAAGGCTGGTGGCAATTTATTGGATTTATGGCTAAAGGGGGACATGGCTACGAGCAATTCCCGCTAGATAACATGGACATACATTTTATACCCGACTACGGAAATATGGGCGTAATTAAAGCTTAAAATTTGGGCAATCTAAATGTTACGTTTATGTTTTTATCTAGCCTATACACAATACAATCAATACAAATACTCTATATTGCACACCTCAATAAAAGAAAACAATAAAGAATGAAAACAGTAACACAAGCAGAAGTAAGGGTACTACCACACCAATCGATCAATATGACATCGATCGATGGTAGCATGGAACAGTCGATGTTGACCGATAGGTTCTACCTAGACCAATCGATCGATCGACGTCGACTATTCCATTCTACCATCAATCGATGACATCGATCGATTATCAATCGATTGGTTTGGTAACACCCTAAACAACAGGTCTTATCGCTTAAAAGCGATTTCTTATAGACAACCTTTACATGTAGTTGAAATTATATATGTGTTTTACCGGAGCGTCGAAAACACTACACGCGAATTGAAGGAATAGATTTTCCAAAATGTTTCGCGTCTTTGTCGTACCAAATGTACCAGTTATTATTCAGATATATGTCTGACGATAGTAAAATTTGCGTTGGTACAGATAGCTATTGCGGTCTCATTTAATTTTGTTAGCGAATAATTGTAAAGTTTAAACTTGAATAGATTTGGCCAAGGGGTTTGGAGTTAAGTTACTCAAAGTTATATAGCACGCATCTTGGGACATCAAAAGGATATTTAAGCAGTTATAGATTCATCCTCAATAGTAACTTGTTGATGGTTTTGGCAGTCTAACGGCCCGATTCGAAGAATGAGATACGATAACGATAAGTTCTCATTTAGATATCGTTTGTATGTCGTATAATTGACGTAGCAGTTCGATTTGGGCAACCAATGTCACTTTGACGTTAGAAATATCGTAAATAGATCTTATTGGGATCACCGCGGAATCAAAATAAACGTCAATTTTGACATGTCCTTTAGTTAGCGATCTTTTAAAAATCTTTCCAAGATCTTAAACGTAAACGTCAAGATCTTAATCATTCTTCGAATCGGGCCGTAAGTGAATAAATTGATTAGGATTTCGTCAATTCAGACATAGTACAAAGAGTGGGGAAGTAGGTTATCTTCATACAAACGCACATGGCGTTGAAACTCTAGGTCCATGGGGTCTCAGCGCGCACAAGTTTTTTGGAGAAATCGTGAAACGTCTGGTTGACGTAACTGGTGACCGAAGAGCTGGCGGCTTCCTCGCACAATGTATCAGTATTGCGATACAACGAGGAAATGCCGCCAGCATCCTTGGTACAATGCCTCAAGGGCCTATTTTAGATATAAGCTAGTTATAGTAATCATCTGTATATATATCCATTATGTATATTGTTATTGTAAATAAATACCTTTATTCCTATGATAATAATAATATTTATCTGCTGGTGTGGTAAAAACTCATTTACCGAGTAGCAGGCCATGTTTGTGGAATAAATTTTGAGCATGCGATGTGCCCCTATAAAGAAACTCGGTAACCTTATCCTTAAAGGACGAAGGTTTTTACGGCTGTATTTATAAAAAAAAAAACATCTTGTCAAGAAATTTCAGCCACAGGCCCTTCAGCCTCGCGTCGATTCCTCGTCATCAATATTCCTTTACAGTCTCAAGAGCAAACCTTCTCGACTTGAGAGCCTCTGCAGTGAGCCGCAATATTATCTATACGTTGTTAAGCATTAATTATTTCCTTCAGATCCATAACAGGGCTTATTTTTATATGCGTAGAATTCAAATTTTAATGGTGATGTCGTAAGCCGAAGCAAACAGTAATTGTTACCACATTAAATATTCATAAATTTTAATTTGATATGCCTCAAGTTCATAAATCACTTCTAAAGTAGCTTGATTCGTTATTCCTACGCCATACTGTGAAAAAGAAAATGAATGAATACTTAGTATGATAAAAATCGATATACGTATTTCGAGTGGGCGCCATTTTTTAGGGATATGAAAATCATCTTGCGTTTTCATTGTTAGTTTTTATTTTGAATGTCCATTCAGCATTTATAACGATAAAATATTTAGCTATTGCTATCGGGATTTTTTAATTTTTCCAATTTCCAATGCTTATTAAGATGTCATGAGCCTTAAATCAATTAAGAAAAGTTAATTAGTACTGTGTGCAAATATGTCCTCAAATTTGAGCTTAAATTATAGGTAACTACTGTGTTTTAGACTCTTAAATTATACTGAAGCATAATAAAATATTAAGCATAAAAAAGTGGCGCTGTCTTGTGTCGGAGGCCAAGTCTCATTTTGGGTCGCTGAGCCAACGGAGTAAGTAAGTAAGTATAATAAAATATTACTTTGCTAATCCGCGAAATAATAACGTGCTAGTCAATCAATGCTAACCCATGCTAACTTGCTAATTTTTTGTTTTTCCCACCCTCACACCGCAAAAATATAAACGCAAATAGATATGACAAACTACCACTAAAAATACATAACTCGAACATGAAGCATGTTTTGATTATGGATTTCCGCAATGTAACATCTGATTTTATTAATTATTTGGAGAGATACTTGATTAGAGAAGTCCCTTTAACTTGAAAACCTTTATTTAAACACACATGAATCTTGGTACTCGTCCCGGTTTCGTAAATAAACAAACTTGTTTACTCGCGTGTACGTAGCGTAAATAATATTATCATAGCAAAGTGCACTTACAGGATCCCAGTCTTATTTATGTAGATGAGGTAAACAAATTTGATTTCATTGCTGATAGCGAAACTTTAGATTGAATGAGGTTTGCTTAAGCCCCGAGACGCATAAGCTTGAGTATTTCTAAAGCTATCGTTTTACTGCCAACAAATTAACTTTGCCAACAAAAAGGTAAGTGTGCGAGACAATATGGATAGAAGGGGTCCTGGTCCTGACCGTGTCTCCACATTAAAACAACTCATTTTAATTCTTCATCATTTTATTTTAACTCCACCAAAACTATAACCTTTTTATTTCATTGACAAGTCCAAATTCTTCCCTTGTTCGTCTTCTTTTGTTTCCATAGACTTATAGATAATAGAGTCAAAAAACTTAAAGAGTTTCAATATAAAATTGTGTTCGGTTATGAACATGTTGGGGGCTTAGCCAAAAAACAACAGTTACAATGTTAAAAATCAACAAAAATTATACGTTAACTAACTCCTGCATTAACGTCAAATAATAATCAAATATACGAACCAGTTTATCTAACTATAATCAATTGGTAAGGGACACACCTTGGTAACACTCGTTTTAACAATGGAACCCTTTGCGTTTTTTACATGCAAAGCTCGAACCCTACCATCTTTACCAGGTTGAACATCAACAATTCGACCTACTGGCCAACACAATGGAGAGGTATTATCTTCCCTCAACAAAACTAAAGTACCTATTTCTAAGTTAGGAGACTCATTTCTCCACTTTGGCCTACTCTGCAGCATAACCAAATATTGCTTATGCCATTGCCGCCAATAATTTTGTTGCAATTGAACACATTGTTTCCAAAAACTTAATCTACCTACATTTACATCTGTAATATCCGTTTCTGGATAAGACGTCAGTGAGCTACCAGTGAGAAAATGTCCAGGAGTTAAATAGGTCATATCACTAGGATCCCTAGACATTGGGGTCAACGGCCTAGAATTTAATATGGCTTCAAATTGAACCAAAATCGTGTACATTTGCTCATAGGTGAACACTGTATTACTAATTACACGTTTAATGTGATATTTCACTTTTTTAATCACTGCTTCCCACAAACCACCAAAAACTGGGGAATAAGAAGGAATAAAATGAAAGGATATTCTTTCTGAATTGGTATAGTCAACTTTAAGGTCATACAATTCCTTAAAAACATTCTCTGCGCCTTTATAATAGGCCGCATTGTCACAATATATTTTATTAGGCTTGTTTCTACGAGATATAAATCTCTTAAGACACCCTAAAAAAGTATCAGTTGTCATAATGCCATTCAAAGCCAGAGGATAGCTTATGAATTTTATCAACTCTGTTACCTTCGTACATGTTACGCTATACCGGCAATGTTTTTAACCAAGCTAGCAAAATCATGGAGTCACTGTAAAGATGAGTACTCACTGTGTATTTTAAGAACAGAGCAGTATACACCTTCCGAGCTAGAATAGCAAGTAGCAGGGCATTTATTCTTGGAATTGATGCGCGATCTTGAGCACAAAAGATTCACCGAAACCTTGTTGTCAGCATCAATTACACGTAAGTACAAACAACACCCATGAGCAGCATTAGAAGCATCAGAAAATCCCACTAATTCTTACGATTGCGCTCCATGAACATTGATATTTCTAGCTATCGAGGTGCATGACATTTGAACTAAACTATTTGCAAGGTAAACCCATTTTTTATTAAGATCTTGGGGTAAAAACTCATTCCATTTTAACGATTCAAACCAAACCTGCTGCATCAATATCTTTGCCTGCATTAACACAGGGCCACACAATCCTAAAGGATCAAAAAATTTGCTTATAAAACTAAGCATCTGACGCTTCGTATACTTTTCTTGAACCTCTTTAACAGGACACTGCATGTTGAGAGTATCTGTAATGACGTCATATATCAATCCAAGAGTTTCAACATATTCATTATTTTTATCAAAGCTCTTATTATCAAGTTGATGCAATTCAATCGGTATGTCGCTTAAAATTTCTTGGTTATTAGAACACCATTTGTGAAGAGACAAACTAGCCAACTTCATTAAATCAATCAACTCCTTTTTCATCTGAACAAGCTCATCTAAATTATTAGAACCGCACTGAATATCATCAATATAACACGTGTACTTCAACACGAACGAAGCCAAAGGATATTGACTCTCGTATCTCTGAGCTAATTCTAAAAAACACCTACATGCCAAGAACGCAGAATGTACACATTTGACTGACTCGTCAGGAGAATCGCGCCACAAGATATTTTGCAAACAACGATTGATAACTAGCGGTGGACTGTGGACTGTATAATGAACGATGGGATGATGGAAACACGTATTATAAATTAATTACTTTAATAAATAAAATTACAATAAATATTAGGCACAATTCTATCAGTGGCAACGGCAGAACTGACACATGACATGGAATCACAAAAACAACTAGAAGAATAAAAGAGGTCGCATGCCGGCCAGTCGCCAACATACCGGACCCCCAGTGGAACACTAATCACAAGTGGCTACTGGCCGAGGTGCGGCCTCCATCAGAATAAGTTTCCGGGCCGGTCTGCGTAGCATGCCTCCTTTGGTGTGGACGTCTGCCACGCGGACCGCTCCGTCGGGTCCTAAGTATACCTTTGCTATCCTTCCTAGTGGCCACAAACCACGAGGAAGGGTAGGGTCGGCGATCAACACCACATCACCCTCGCTAAGATTTAACGCGTTGTTGTTGGGTCCCCTCGGTCGAAGCGTCGGTAAATACTCGCGTAGCCAACGTGCCCAAAACTGATCTGCTAGGCGCAGGGTTCTCCGCCAGTCACATCGTCGGGATAGATCTGCGTCTGTCAGCGACGTGGTCCATGGCACTACTGATGAGGAGCCCAGGATGAAATGAAAAGGTGTTATTGCCTCTGGTGCATCTGGGGAAGACGGGACGTATGTTAGTGGCCTTGAATTCACTATTGATTCAGCCTCGAGTAGGAGCGTTGACAGGACCTCTTCCTTCAATGGTCGATTTGTTAGGCAGGATCTGAGGGCTGCTTTCACTGTCCGCACAAGCCGCTCCCAGGCGCCGCCCATAAACGGGGATGCAGGTGGTATAAAACGCCAGTCAATTTTATGGTTAGTGGCGTAATCTATGACTGAATTGTCGTGTAGGGTGCGCAGTTCGCGGGAAGAGCCAACAAAGTTAGTCCCGTTATCAGAAAATATGGTGGTGGGCGATCCACGGCGAGCAATGAAGCGTCTGAGGCTCATTATAGCACTATCTGCAGTGAGTGAGTTCACGACTTCGAGGTGAAGCGCTCTGGTTGTGAGGCACGTATATAAGGCAATGTATCGTTTCTCGCTCCGCCGATATAGCGTTACCAGGATCGGGCCAAAGTAATCGAGACCCACGTGGGTGAATGGTCTTTTATGGTGATCCAGACGTTCTGGTGGTAAGTTGCCGGTCTGGGGATGGATAGGTTTCATGTTCCATCTCTTGCACTTCAAGCAGGCGCTTGCTACGCTACGGATGGTTCCTCTGGCTCTTAAGATTGAATATCTTTGCCGAAGTTCATTCAGGATGAGCTCATTAAACTGATGCGCGGCTTTGATATGTTCGTGGAGGATCAAGAGTCGTGAAATGTAGTGGCGGCCGTCGAGGATCATGGGTGATTTCATCTCGTCATTCACTCCCGGTGCGGAACTTATGCGCGTGTTTTGACGCATTAGGCCTTCTCCATCTAGTGTGGGTGCGAGTTTCTTAATCCGACTCTCCTTGGGCACTGGCTTCGAAGATCGTAAGTTCGATATTTCCTCAGGAAAACTCTCTTTCTGTGCATGACGGACCAACATCTTCTCTGCTTCTATTATATCTGCCGCGTGAAGCTGGTGGGGAGACGTGGTGTTATCAATGTAAAGTTTGGAATTTAGATCTATTGGCCGAGACAGTTTAAGCCGGAATAGGCGTGCGCCCTGAAGAAAACGGGCCGTGGCACGTAGTAAACGTAGCCAGGAGCTAAAACGCGTTGGATCAGGTAACAAATTCGAGTGTGGGGTGTCGAGCAGCAGAACCACCAGATTTGATTTTAATTCAGGGTCTGGTGAGATCTCTTCCTCGTCAGTGACGCGTTCGGTCGGCCAAGTACAGGACGGTTCAACAAGGAACTGTGGGCCGGTGAACCACCGATGAGATGCAGTAAAGTCAGTTCGTTTTGGTTTTGTCGCATCGTCAGCGATGTTGAGAAAGGTAGGGATCCACCTCCAATCGGATGGATTGGTGGTTTCCAATATCTCTCCCAACCTGTGTGCTACGAAAGGTTTAAAAGCGCGAGCGTCACTCCGGATCCACTTTAGGACAGTGGTTGAGTCAGTCCAGAAAATGGTTGCGGAGGGCTTGAAATGGTGGGCTTGCAGAATTGTCTGCGCAAAACGCGACGCAATGAGCGCCGCTTGTAATTCCAGTCTTGGGATGGAAACCGGTTTCAGGGGACAAACTCGGGCCTTGCTACCGATGAGGGCTGTCGATACAGAGTCATCGCTGTAAGTGAAACGCCAATAGGCAACGCAGGCGTAGGCTTGTTCGCCACCGTCGGCGATGATGTGCAGCTGAACGTCCGACAAATCTGACCTGACCATGTACCAGCGAGGGATTTTAATATCTGCTGCAACCTGCAGCTGTGCAAACCAGTCCTTAGATTCGCTTATGTACATCTCAGGTAAGTCTGTGTCCCAACCAACACCTGCCCGCCATAATCTCTGAATTAAAATGCGACCCCAAATAACGACCGGCATCAGTAGGCCAAGAGGGTCATAGACTTTCATGACGTTCGATAGCAGAATGCGTTTTGTTAAAATGCTGGTCGGTATCTGAGGTACGCCACGAAACTCTAAGAAATCTTGACGTGGGTTCCATTTAACGCCCAAGACGCCGACGTCACTACTGGGAGGCAGGTAAACATCAGAAGTTGCGTCGCTACGAAGTTCCTTCGGGACAAGAGAGAGTGCCTCTGGATGGTTAGACGTCCACGCTCGCATCTCGAAACCACATTTCTTGTGCACTGTAATGATGTCGACGGCTAGTTGAGCTGCATCGGCAACATTAGAGTGGCTGCCGAGGTAGTCGTCCATATAGTGATCTTTTATTATTGCCTTGCAAGCGGTAGCGAAATCACCTTCGTGCATCATCGCGTTTTTGTTTTTGATATAAAGGGCAATGAAAGGACTCGAAACCGCGCCGAAAATCATTGATGACATGCGGTATTCCTTGATCTCACCGTCTTTGCCGCGCCAGAGAAAGCGTTGGGCGTCCCTGTCCCTTGTGGCGATTTTAATCTGAGGGAACATCTCCTTGATGTCGCCATTTAGGGCTACTGCGCCTTCTCTGAAACGGAATAGAATGTCGAGTAGGGGAGACAATAGGTCAGGACCTTGGAGAAGCAGATTGTTGAGGCTTACGCCTTTTGTTGTGGCAGCCGCGTCATGGACTGCTCTCAGCTTCTTCTTCTGAGGATGATAGACGCCAAAGATAGGCAGGTACCAGCGAATGGAGCCATCTGGGTTGACGCAAGAGGCGTTTGGTGCGGGTCGATGGTGGTAGGTCTTCGAATCACACTCTTCGGCATAGCCCTTACTGATTATGTCGTCTATAAATTGTTGGAAAGCTGCGGCAAACGCTGGGTCCTTTGACATCTGTCGCTCGAGGGCCTTGAAGCGTGAGAGTGCCTGTGGGTAGCTATCTGGTATAATTGTCGGTAGCACCTCCTTCCAAGGCAGGCCAACCTCAAAGTGATCATCGTCAAGATGACGAGCGGTTGATTCTATGATGTCTAAAGCCCGTTGATCCTCACTGTTTTGACGTGGAACCTTTTTTAGGATACCCAATGCATCGATGTCGTATTGGCATTTTATAAGTGTGTCCAAATCTTCCGTGACGTGATGGACGAATTCAAGTGGCTTAGATGACAAAGAGTGTGCGCCATGGAGTACCCAACCTAATAAGGTTTTTGAGGCAACAGGGTCGTTCTTTTTTCCGCACCGCACTTCGCGACTTAGAGATAAATACCAATCAGGCGCGCCGATTAGGACGGTTGGATAAACATCGGTATGTGACAGTTCGTTCGCTAGACTTGACAAATGATCGTAATCCATGATATTAATCGTATCTGGATATCGCGCGCGAAGCCCTAAGGGTTTCATGGCTCGCGCGTGTTCGATTAGATAACGATCGGGTCTGTTTCGACCGCGTATATAAAAATCGACATAACTTACGTCAAGTTCCGTCGTCATATTACTAACACCTTCAATGCGAAGACGCTCCGGACAGGTGGGCTTCGCGCCGATGCGTGCTGCTACCTCGGCGTCAATGAGAGTTGAAACGCTGCCATCGTCAAGTAGCGCTGTTGTCTCAAACGCGCCGTCAGGACCCTCGAGTACAATCGGGACCACTTTCAGCAGGCCGCGGGGACGTGGACGTGAAGTCGATGGGAAGGATCCTGTCACATTAATTGAACAATCAGTAGTATTCGCAATTTTGTCAGAAGGTTCAATTTCGTTATTAGTAGTATTTATGTTGGCAGGACATGTAGGGTTGACAGAGGAAGTTAGAAGACAATTGCTGTGTCCACTTGGAGCTGCGCCAGGATTGGCGTCGGCTGTCCCTGTGCCGTGGAGGAGCGCGTTATGACGTCTAGGGCAACCATCGACACCGCAGCGTTTCGCGCGGCAATTATTCCACGTGTGTGGGTTAGACTTCAAACAACGATAACACACTTTAGCCTCTCGGACCCAGCGCCATCTGTCTTCTAATTTTAGGTTTAAAAAACTCTTACATGTTTTTATCTTATGAGGTCCTTGTTTACAATATGCACAATGCTCATATGTATTCTCGCTAGATACCGTGGCATGTATTGTTTCCCTTTTTAATGGGAATTTCGGAGCATTAGTTCGTGGTGCATTTGAATGCATTGGTGGCGGCGGTGCCTTAATTGTACTGTCGGCAAAAAAATTATATTTCAATTGTTTGTCGGCCTCGGCTAAGAGGAAACGTGACAATAGTTCAAGTTTTGTTACACTTTGTTGCTCTGGGGCGTGAGCCGATGCGTAGTCTGTAAAACGAGATCTAGTGTGCTCACTCAATTTCACCAAAATACTCCGAAAAAGTTCTGGAGATGATAAATACTCATTTTGTTTGAGTAAGGTGAGCGTTGTAATAAAATTTCGCAATTTATTTGCTAAACCATTTAAGTCTTGAGGAGAACTTAGCTTTGGACTGTTGCGTAGCTCGGCAACCTCGCGGGCGACTAGAAGTTCCGGGCGGGCGTACGTCTGCTCCAGGGCCTTCACGATCTCGTCGGGCGAGCCGCAGGTCCACATGAGCGACGCGACGGACTGGTACGCTTGTCCGCGGACGGCGTTGTTCAAACGGTCTAAGTTCTCTGAAGCGGAAAAATTTGATTTAGTCCTCTCGTAGCTACTTTTAAAAGCCATCCATTGGCCGACTTCACCCGAGAACGTTATAAGTTCGGGTTTCTTTGGCCTGTTTGAAAGGGCGTTAATCGCCTGAGAAAGTTTTGTTATTGGGTCTAATGAGGATAGTTCAGACGGTTGTCGAGGTGCTACTATATCGTAGTTTAAGGCGGCATTAGTGAGTTTCGAGTTAGTTGCTTGGTTGACATTAGGCATGTTGAAAGATACCTTGTTGGTGGGGACGGCCGGCTGTAAATGAAGTCCTAGAGCATCACTCGAGGTGACAGCTGGTGCCTCGCCAGGCATAATTTCATGAGTTGCCATGGTCATGTTAGCATTCTGTTCGGATACCCAAGTCGCAGTACGCCTTTCAGCATTATGATCAGAAAAATACGAACTACGAGATTTGGCAGACTTATCTGAAGCTTCCAGAGCAGCGATTCTTGCTTGCAGCTCCGTCTGTTCTGCTTCGAATTCGAGATGTGCGAGCTTGCGCTCGCGATCCTCTTGATGACGAGCGAGTTCGCGCTCCGCCACGGCCTGTTGACGGGCGAGTTCACGCTCCGCTTCTTGGCGGGTGAGCACGGCTTGCTGACGCGCGAGTTCTAACTCGCGCTCTGCCTGCTCTCGATCCCGGTCCGCTTGTTGACGGGCGAGTTCGCGCTCGCGTTCCACTTGACGCCGCATTACGTTCGCTTCAAGAGCTAACTTCTGTGCGCGGACGGTTGCCGAAGAACGCGTTGAATGTGTGCGCACGGTATGTGATTGCTTACTGTGGATACTAGAAGCGCATTTAGGTGGCGCTTTGGCATCGCCTTGTGCGAGCGTAAGCGAGCTAGTTCGAGCATCCGGGCGTTCGGTAGCGGGCTTAGGTTGTGCCACGCTGGTCGGGATGTTGCCCGTTGTTTGTATGTTCGAACTACCGGGCAATGCCGAAGCACCATCGTTATTCGTAGCTGAGCCCGGCCGGACGCTGCGACGTTCGCGCTGCGCCCGGTCGGATTCCGTAGCCGTCGGGTCTGCCTTTGCCTTACTACGTGTTTCCACCATGGTGAAAAATGTACGTAAATAATGTAAACAATGTTTCTAAATGAAATGAAAAAAATTACAATGACTTACGTGAAAAAAAAGTTTGACAATTGAATTTCGATGGATGGTAAAACTACGGCGAGAATGGACCAAAATGATAACTAGCGGTGGACTGTGGACTGTATAATGAACGATGGGATGATGGAAACACGTATTATAAATTAATTACTTTAATAAATAAAATTACAATAAATATTAGGCACAATTCTATCAGTGGCAACGGCAGAACTGACACATGACATGGAATCACAAAAACAACTAGAAGAATAAAAGAGGTCGCATGCCGGCCAGTCGCCAACAACGATACTTATCCTCAATAAAAATTTGGCGATACATAGCCTTTATGTCACACAATAATACATACTTGAATGTTCTGAACAAAATCAGAATTTCAAAGAGATCCTTTTGAACCACCGGACCATTTACCATTCTTTGTGACAGCACCAGGATCAAAGACAGCTCTAACAGGTGTCGTTTTACTGGAGCTAATTACAGGGTGGTGTGGCAGAAACATGACATTACCAGCACCTAAGTCATAATTAGACATGTCAAAATATTTGGCATGACCTTGGTCAATATAATCATGTATGAACTTTTTATATTTTTGACTCAACTCTAAATCCCGCGAAAACCGCTTTTCTAAATTGAAAAATCGTTGCAAGGCGCTACTGAAAGAATCACCTAAATCTAACTTATCCAACTCAACCTTCACAGGCAAGGCTACTGTGAATCTTTCATCTTCTAATTCGACAGACTCTTGAAAAATCTGTTCAGCCTGCTCAGCCTCTGTACCTGTTTCCTTAATAATATCAGGTACCTTTTCACACTCCCAAAACTTAGACATTATATCAACAATGTTTTCAGAAGGTTGAGAATCATCACCTTGTTTGACACATGGGCACGGTGGTTGTAAATCATCCTCTACTACATTAAAATCAAAAGGATTACCTTTAGATGTAACACAATAGTTACTCATCGACTTCTTGCCTGCAGGGAAGGGCAGCCTCCCGCCTACTATATGACCAAATCTTGTCTTCACCAAATACGGACCCACAGGTGTGAGCTGTCGGCACACATACTGGAACGCCTGGAAAAAGACGTCAGCTCCTAATAATAGTGAATTTTCACTTGATTCATTGAACTTCTCATCAGCCAACTGAGCATAAGATGGAATATTGAACTGAGAAGTGTCAAATGTTTGCTGCGGAAGGGCACAAGTAATCTTCCTAGTCACACAGCATGACACATTGACTTTAAAGTCACCTACAGTAGAAAAAACAACTAAATCCGCTTTTTGTGCAATATTATTATCTCTTTCACACACACCAGTCACTACCTCATCAGAATTATATGTACAAATGCCTACTTCCTTGATCAGCTTCTCACTAACAAAATGTACCTGTGAGCATGAGTCTAGAAGAGCTCTAGCACGAATAAATGTACCATCTTTTTTCTTCAAATTCACAATTATTGTCGGAAGCAATACACTTGCATTCCTAGGTCTAGCAGACAAACTCACATTTATGGATGAGTCGGTAGGCAGACAACAATCATCAGACTTAGAATTATTATTTACATTCTGAGAGGGTTCATCAGTCAAGGAAACATTAGTTACCTTACCTTTATTTGTCGAATGCAACAGAGTATTGTGTAATTCATGACATGTTGCACATTTTAATCTCAACAAACACCTACCTCGATGACCATTGAGACACAATTTACACAAATTGTTTGTATCCACAAACTCACATCGCTCCTTATAAGAGAGCAACTTAAACTTGGCACATTGATATATTTTATGAGAATCTTGGCAATACTTACATGAAACTTCAGTAACAGCTGCTGCACTCACAGCAGATCTCAACGGCTTCTTAGGCTCCTCTATTGTTGTGGCTTCCAATGCGATTGCTCTTTTTTCTAGGAAGGTAAGGAATTCACACAATTTAGGAACCTCTTTCAAATCACGCTCAAGATGAAATCCACGATAAGTGTAAGAATCAATCTTCCTAGCCAAAATATTGACTAATATAGTATCCCAGAATTCAACTTTTTCATTCAAGTTTTTTAATGCTGCAAGATGCATATTTAGAGTTGACACTATTGAGCGCAGCCCAGAAGCTGTACATTTTGTTAAAACTGGCATGTCAAGAATACTATTTACATGAAAGTTAACAATTTTTGGTATATTGTTGTACCTATCATCAAGAAGTTTCAAAGCAACCTCATAGTTTTCTCCAGTAAGCATTAAATGCTTTATTAAGTCTAATGCCCCACCTGCCAAAAATGACCTTAAATAGTAAAATTTTTCGCAGTTACTTAATTTTGTATCCATATGGATGACTGCCTTAAACATATTCATGAATGGATGATAGTCCATCACATTCTCCCCATCAAAACTTTTAATATGAATGGAAGGAAGTTTTTTAAACTTACCTGATTCTAGCTCGGAAGATGCAGTGCCATGGCTAATAGTCTGTGTCGCAGGTTTTAAACGCGTATTAATCATCGCTAGGCATAAATCATACTTAGTCTCGTATGCTTCGTAAGATTCGCTATCGTCTGGCTCTGTAGCTAAGATAGCCCGATTACAAGACTCGTAGTCGCCGAAGGCCTTAATTAATCTCTCTTTTTTTTGAGTGAGCACTTCAATTGATGATGTTGAAAAATCATCCGAGGTGCAAAATGTTTCAATGCGACTGATGGCGCCTTTGAAGTAGCCACGATTGGCTTTTAGTTCTTTCAACTGAGCCATTTTGCACCTATATATATTTACAAATTTGTATAAAGCACTCGTACTACAATCTTCCAGCTTATCCAACTATAAACTTAACAAAATTTACACAATTTACATGTTAAACGCCCGCCTATGAAACGCCGCGAAAAATTTCAATCACAAACAAAACCATGCGCCGCTGACAGTTCTGACGGTTGAGGACGGCAGCGGTCGTTGCCCCGCTCACGTTCGGATACTCGCAGCGCGTTGAAGACCGTAGCGCAGCAAGTTCTGCACCGCAGGTCGCCCTACCGCGACGGGGAACAAAGTGTACTCGAACCGCGTACTCCGTGTGACACCGCAAGAACTGATTCTTCTTTGGACATCATATTCGATTGTACATTTTATTTTAGTACTTACTAGCGCAAATTTCAAGTGATATTTCTTCGGAACGATAATTGTAATTTTGGCGAAATGACGAATGACGAAAATCTTGAAAATTGTTTTAACTTCTAACTTCAAATATTTGCAAATTGCAATTTTCTTTTAACTTTTCAGCTTCTAACTTACGACGAATATCGTATTTCTTCTTTACAACTCACGTAACTTCTTTAACTGTATTTTCCTTCTGCAACTCACTGTATCTCCATCCAACTCCACAATCTTCTCATAAATCTTAGGACCAATTTTCGGTCAAAGTTCAACCTTCAACCTTGGACCAATTTTCGAAGGACCAATTTTATGTGCGAGACAATATGGATAGAAGGGGTCCTGGTCCTGACCGTGTCTCCACATTAAAACAACTCACTTTAATTCTTCATCATTTTATTTTAACTCCACCAAAACTATAACCTTTTTATTTCATTGACAAGTCCAAATTCTTCCCTTGTTCGTCTTCTTTTGTTTCCATAGACTTATAGATAATAGAGTCAAAAAACTTAAAGAGTTTCAATATAAAATTGTGTTCGGTTATGAACAGTAAGGTAAGGTAATTTCCATTCTGATATTTAAATCCCCATTCCATAAATAACGACACTTTTACCTAAATTGTTAATTGAAAGTACCCTCAAGAAATACTATATAAATGCATTTTAAATACACACGTATTTCACATTCCTCGTATGTATCGAAATGAAAAGTAGAGTGTTTAACTCGAGTGAAATACGCCATTTCAGTCTTGGATTATTGGAAGCCTCGACTGAAATGAGTGCCTTTCATCCCTTGGTTAACAATCTACTAAACATTGTCTAAAGCAACTGCGAAGAGTATTGTATTGCAAAAGGAAGGATTGTCAACAGATCTAGCCTAGTTCCGATCCAATTCGTGCGTTAACGACATATGGCGTTATTCAAAAACGCTTTACAGGCCTGAATTACCTATAAATCGTTTGTCTTTATCTGTCATTTTGACTTATGTATTTGCAAGAAAGGGATAAAGCATAATTTATCTAAATCAGGCTCGTAAAGTTTTAAAAATAAGGGGGATTAGTCCGTAAACACCCCAAGTAAGCGAGCGAATTGTATAAAAACACGAATTCAAGACGCGCGGGGGCTAAATAGCGCGAGCAATTTTCAAGGTCATATCAATAGAAAATCAAAATCTCAACAAATTGGTAACTCAGAACCGGCTCTAAAAAGACCGCCCCTAAATAAATGTTGGACCCACTTACAAGTATACGGGTTGACTCAGATTCCAACGGCTTGCATTTGCATATGAGTGCTATTCATACTGCGATCGAAACTAAATGGCAGTTAGCTTCTCCGAGCTATATAAATCATAGTCCGTTTTGGAACTGATTCTGAAAACTAGCTCGTAGTAGATGCCAATACTGCCAGCTGCAAATTACGACTCTAACACATGGGATCAAGGATGAAATTAGCGAACAGTAGCTACTTGGCCTGTCGTTAGAGGTAATTATCATAAATAGCAGTCACTCGCAGATCAAAGGCAACCCGGGGGTTAAGTATCGGGTTTGTTTCAAACACTTGCTGTGATTTCGGTCATCGCTTTGATCACCAACTTGTGATATAACTTTTTGTGATACGACATTTTTGACAAAACTACATACATACTATATGTATGTAATTTTGTCAAAAACGTCGTGTTTGATAGAAACATTTTGTTTTAGAATCGCAGGTAAAATTGAGTTTGCAAATTTGTATGTAATGCGGTCCCATTTATGAATTTAGGTTTCTTTTACTTGAGGGTGCCATAATATCATCAATTTGAGTCATTTATATACATGCCGTCAATAGTATGGGGATTTGGAGAAGGAAATTGAGGATTAATTAATAAAATAATATGCAAAAGAAGGTACGGCTTTAGCTATATATGGTTGGTACATTTTGGTAACTATTCCATGAAATTATACTGCATTATCATAAAAATACTAATGTTCTATTTCGTACGAATATTCAGGAGGTACCTGCATATTATAGCACCGGTACCGAGCCGATTTGCATAAATTTATGTTCATCAACTGATTATTCCCGTTCGGATCTTTATGACCGCGTGCTACCAGCTGTTTAATAACGCAGGAGATTATTGACCGGAGGCGATTCGGCGATATTGCAGACCCTTTTGTATTGAATAAATAAACACACAATTTAATACAAAATTGCGAAACCTCCGACGTAATTGCATTGGGCTGTTAAACAACCGTTAAATAGTCAAATTTTCGATTGGGTTATTTTGTTTACTCAGAAATTATATTATGCAAATACATATTATTACATAACATTTTTTTTTTGTTTTGTTTTGTCTGTGTTATGTTAACCTGTTTATGTGCAATAAAGTGACATACACACATACATTACTGGAAAATTTAGGATATTAACAAACTATTTAGAAATTAGAATAATTATATTAACAGACTATTTTGAAATAGTTTTATACCCTACTACAGCATTAGAAAGAACTTCACTCTCCACTCCACTCCAGCGTGCAGTTTTTTGAGTTTTTATCGGGCTCTTTAATAGTTAGTAATAATGGAATTATCGATGTAATGTAATGTTAAATGAAGCATGGTCAATACTCATAGTTTATTTCAAAAATTTACCGCAAGAAGTACCCGCTTTGGAACCACAAGCTTACTTCTGCGAAGTTCTTTCTAATGCTTAAAAAACGAAGCATTAGTCTAAAACCTAAGTTATATTTAAAAAATAACTACTACAAACGAAAACCAACTACATACAATAATAAATAAAGTTTTATTCCTAAATTAAGCAATAGTACATTTTGGACCAGGGCGTCCTACGTCGTCCAAAAGAGAGGTATGGGCATTGGGATTGTCATCTCGCTTTGTGTGGTAGGGCACAGCCAGCGGATGTCATTCTGTCATTCAATCTAGAGCAGAGCCCAACTGGGGAATTACCTTCTCCACCTTACAGAAAACCGCAGCCAAATAACGCTAGACCCTACTCATAGTGTTGTGTTCCTGCCGGCGAGTAAGGTTGCCAGAGCTCAACGAGGGTGCGGATTGTTAGGGTCGGCAACGCGCATGTAATTCCTCTGGGGTTCCAGGTGTACATAGGCTACAGAGACTGCTTACCATCAGGCGGGCCATATGCTTGTATTGTATTGTAGTACGGGCGATTTTCCGCAACTCGATGACTGGCGCCTATTTTGCGTGACAAGGGGGGGGGGGGAGGGTAAAGGGTTGGCTACTCTTGCCAGCCCAACTCCTCGAGGAATCCTATCAAACCTTTGATGTTGAGTAGGACCTCAGGGAGGTCTCTCGGGGATCCGAGATGTTTAGCCCTGTATGGGGCCACTCCGCTGCATTCCAGCACCACATGAGACGCTGTTTCTTCTGTCTCCATGCATCCTCGGCATAGGGGACTGTCTGTGACACCTGTTGTGAAAAGATGTTTGTTAGATACTCCATGACCTGTTATGACACTGGTTACCATACTCAGTCGGACCTTCCCTAGTTGCAGGAGCGCCCTTGTGAGCTTTCCGTTGATGCCAGGCATGGCTTCTTTTGCCTGTCTGCATCCAGTCTGGTTCAGCCAGTGTTCTGTGTGTAGTAGGCCGTATGCTTGTTTGCCACGTATTATAAAAAAGCCTGACTGCAGTCCACTTTACATCGCAACAGGCTTCCCCTACCTACCAATTACAAAACTCCCTCACAGACCTACTTTCAGTCTCGTGAGACCGTAATCTAAAAAGGTATGCGTTATAACCAGAATTCCCTCCTAATACCATTCCGAGCACGCGAGATGCTATCGAGGACTACTTTATACCCACACTTACAAAAAGTCTAATACGCCAGGCCTATAGCATACACTTGAGCCTATTTAATGATTGACCACCAAGGTTCCTTACATTGAAGAACGCTATAAGTAAATGGTAAGGGAATTGGTCTTAGAATTTTTCGATGTAGACGCATGGCTTGTACTGTGTTTTAATAATGTAATGTTATTATGTTGTTTGTGGTAAATGCCGTGGCTATTTAAACGGCTTTTTATGAAGTTTAGAGGGTAAATTGAATCAAGGCTACGATAACCGGCAGTTTTTCTACATTAAATATTTACATTTAGGGCCTGTTTCACAATAAATAAATAAATAATATATAAATATTATAGGACATTATTACACAAATTGACTAAGTCCCACAGTAAGCTCAATAAAGCTTGTGTTGAGGGTACTTAGACAACGATAAATATTAATAAATACTTAAACACCCATGACTCAGGAACAAATATCCATGCTCATCACACGAACAAATGCCCTTACCAGGATTTGAACCCGGGACCATCAGCTTCGTAGGCAGGGACACTACCCACTAGGCCAAACCGGTCGTCAAAACAATGTCCAAGTAAAGTATTGGATAGCTAATTAACAAATAAAATAACTGCCAGATAAAACTAACTTAAGTTGTAAAGGCATTTAACTACCAGTTAAGCTTATCTGGAGATAGTGAAACGCCAACGATGAGTTAAGTCGTCACTTGACCTAGTAACTAGTAGTAGTTTTTTTACTAGATTTTGAAATTTTGCTCCCTTTTTATATTGGTAATTTTCCATAGTTAAAGAAATATAACACTTTCAATGTGTCTGGGTTAGCGTTGTTCATTACTATCCCACAAATCTATAGCTTAAGTAGTTCTCGAGATATTTAGCAATGTGACAGACAGGCAGACGGACGGACGGAATCGCACCATAAGGGTTCCTTTTGTACCTTTTTTGTACGGAACCCAAAAAAAAAAACGCACTTTTACACTAATCAATCTGATAGATCAAGGTTATAAGGTGTAGACATATTTGTGGACGTGTATCATGTGTCAAAGATCAAGCTCCAGTTAACATCACATGATAACGACAATACATTGGAGCTTGTTAAACTCTATACGGTTGGCAGGCGACAATCCGCTGGCTCACTGTCAAAGGTATCGGGTGGCGATAATTAGGATAGCGCTTACTCCTTAGGGTTTCAGATATGTTCCGTTTATGCAAAATTAAATGGTATATTTTAATATTACATTTTAATTTGTAGGTATAAAGAAACAGAAGAAACAAAAACATATGTGTAGGTACAGCATTTTACTTAGCATCACTCCTTAAGTTTGTACATACTCGTAAATGATTAGGTATATTTAATTGAAATCCTGTAACTTTAATTTAAACCACTTCTCTGGGTTTGATTGATTCGCTGTAATAGTATTTTATCTACACTATCATAAACCCTCTATGATGCCTTCAAAATCCGTAAATAATGGCCAACATTACGATAAACTGATTTGTTACAACAAATTTCTTATCTGTGTTAATGTAGTTATTGCTTCATAACTACATCAAAATCGATTTGGTTATGCATTCAATTTTGCAACATCTCTGAAAAAAAAAGCAATTCGATTTGACCTCTATTCTAATATCAGTCGAGATGCCTTTATGTTCGAAATTGCATACAATTTTGACATTAGTTTGTATTGAATGAGTATGCTCCCCTCTCACGTTACTTACTATAAGTATAAGCATGTAACCAACTTATTTAAGTAGTATTACAATAAACATCATACAGACAACGTGTGTTTCCGTTACTCATCTCCCACATCACATTTCTTCTATATTTCAACGAAATACCTTTCTTGAAATAAAACTTGTGCCACATACTTTTTAACGGGTCTAGCAACAGCACAGTAAACCACACCGCTGCACCGCTTTCTAATAGCATTTTCCAGGTCATAAACCGTCCATTGTTGGATGTAGGAGGGCCTGAGAGGGTGATAGCGAAGATTTGTGTGCGGGACATGAACGTGGAAAGTGGAAGCTTACATTTTATGAATAGGTACGAGTATGACTAAAAGCCATATCTTCTATATTTATCTTCAGTTATCTTCATATGAATGCATTGTTTATGGGGATAATGAGGGTTGGTGACTTCTATTTAATTTTTGACACAATAATAGGCGTTATATAAGTTTAACAATAACATGTGTTAATGTGCATGGCATTGTAGCTCCGAAACGGATAAAACGATTTTAATCGATTGCCACATCAATCTATGTATATAAAACATAAAAGATTTTTAATATTGATATGGTCACTATAAGATGTTGTTAGGTTAGCTAATTACGTAATAACTTAAGACATAAAGTCCCTTAAGGAGGGACTGAATAAAATGGCCGACTTGGTATTACATGGATAGAAGAACTGAGTTGCGAGACTTGTTTTTTTTATAAGTTACGATGGCATAATTTTTACTACTACTTAATGGCGCAGCGACCCAAAATGAGTCTTGGTCTCTGATACGAGTACACGGCAGTCGTATCGATCCGATGCCATCTTCCACCAGTTATCGGCCTGGAGCCGGCTGGACCTTTATGCAACCAAAGAACTTTGCAGTAAAGTTTGATTTGTTAAAAATTGTCTCAATGAGTAGTTATTAAAGTCCAAAGTACACGTACAGCTAGGAATATAAGCTAGCGTTCAACTGCGTTCTGTGTACCATAATATGTTTACGTATTCTTTTCTGTACCTATCTGCATTTCTCGCGTCATAAACCGGCCATTGTGCGGCCTTTTGCGGCCCTTTTGAGTTTCCGGAGAGACTTTTTATTGTTTTACTCCTTTATGGAGACTTGTGTTAAGTAATGAGATTACTGCAGTGAAACTTGTTATGGACTTCTTACTGTTATTTTAGTAAAATGTGGCCTTTGCGCCTTCAATTTTCTGGAACTTAAAGTGTTGCCTTAATCAAAAGTTATACTACGCGTGCAACATCGTTTATACTTATTGTCACAAGAAAATTAGTCTGTTTGTTCTACATGGTTTTACCATTAAAAATGCCTACATGATTGTGTATATTATTGAGAAATACATTTCTACTTTTTATTTTACCACTTCGTCGGCGTGATTGATTTATATATATACTTCTGTCAAAGTGCTACTTTCTATCACTAACAGTCTGTAAGCTAAGCCGCGGACGGACATGGCGAAACTATAACGTTTCATAGTTGGCTACGGTACTCAAAAAAAAATCGATATGGATTTGTTACTAATATTGGCGTCCTCTTTGAGCATCTAATTTTGAGCAGGATGCAACGAGCTTAAGTTTACATCAATATTACATGAAAACTAAATGCGCTTCCAGCACTGACCCACTTGGACACACTCGCTGTTTTTACCGCAGAGATGAGTTAATAATAAGCACTGGTAACCTTTACACTAAACCGCATAAACGACATTCTTACCCAAAGTTGCTTGAGCTTACAAATTGGTATTGCCATTCATTTCCGAAACGAATGGGTTGAGTTAGTTGCGGTTTTCTGTAAAATAATCAACATTGACTACGGCTAATACCTATTAGCTACCGTTCTTAGGTAGGTGTAACAGTTTTAACTCTACAGAGAGCGCTGCAATTTTTTAGTTTATAAAGTTGTAGATTGTAGATAGGGCCAATAGAGAGTAGGTATACTCTCCAGGAAGTTCACTGAGAGTTGGTCAGAAATTGTATTAATCATAAAATCCGTAAGCGCAATAGGGTTTTACATAATTGCGGTCTAGCTTGCTAACGCCATCGGTAAGAATATTGTGGCACGACGTTGGCAGTGATACAGGAGACGCCACAAAGTTCACCTAATTAAAAATTGTGTGCCATTTTATATGACGTCAAGTTTAAAAGCCTTCAGTAAAAATGTCAAATGAAAATTAAAAAGAGACAGGCTTTCAATTTTAAGTTTATATTTCGTCAGTGCAGCTGACATTGAAATTTTAATAAAAGTGGTAGCTTGCAACATGCGAGTTGTGTTTCCATTTACAGTCTTTATTATGTACTTTTCGTTGGTCTTGGTGTTTACTGGTTTGTTTACATCCGATGCAGTCGCGGCAGGATCGTGTTTATGGTCTTGTTTATCAGAAAACTTTCAACGACATCGAAATGAGCCATTTTCAGCACTGCACCGAGTAACTTGAATGCACTTATGCTCGTAACTAAACATCAAACAGCTTTAAGAGGAAATAATAGCTTTTCGAATCTAACAAAATAATCGTAATTTTTCTATGAAATTCCATTTCGGAAGAAAATGATTTCCACTCACTAAATCTCAACAAATCACTTTGATTTTGATGTCGATCGCTTCAGCATAATATATTCTAGGTTTATAGGTTTCGCATTTTTGAAAAAAAGAATTGTTTTGCAAAACCTATAAACCTAGTTTTTCATTGGTCAATAGCATACTAAAAATAATAGGACGTCTCGGCCCGGACCCGTACCGACGTGGACGTTTTAGTGTGATCCTTTGAATAGAAATTTATTACAACAACGACCCTGCCTATGAAGCCGATGGTCCCGGGTTCAAATCCTGGTAACAGCATTTATTTGTGTGATGATCACAGATATTTGTTACTGGGTCATGGGTGTTTTCTTTTATGAATAAGTATGTATTTATCTATGTCATCATCATCATATCAGCCCTTTATCGCCCACTGCTGAGCATAGGACTCTCTTCCAGTACGCCACTTGTCCCGGTCCTGAGCTAAGCTCCTACGTATGAATATCGTCGCCTAGTACCCATAGTACAAGCTTTGCATACGGCTTGATTCGAAGAATGATTAAGACATGTTTAAGATTAGGAAAGATCTTTAAAATATCGATAACTAAACGACATGTAAAAATTAACGTTTATTTCGATTCCGCTGTGATCCCAATAAGATCTATCAACGATATTTCTAACGTCAAAGTGACATTGGTTGCCCGAATCGAGCTGCTTCTGTCAATTATAAGATATACAAACGATATCTAAACCAGAACTTATCGTTATCGTATTTCATTCTTCGAATCGTTCCGTTAGTTCGGGGTGAGCCGATCTGTGTGAGATTAACCCCAAATATTTATTTATTATTTGACAAAGTACCCTGCTTACAGCGTTATATAATATATTACATCACATTAGTTGCCTGACAATAAAGATTTTCATTCATTCATTCAAGGCCTAAAGCACAAATTTTAGATATACTTACTTTAGCTACAAAGTAAATAGCGGAGCAGAGTTCGCTCAGTACAAAGTGCCATTTTCGCCGCACGCACACAGACGTGACATTTACGCACACAGACGTTAGGACGTTACATTTACAGGCGTTCTCGGGCACTCTCGGGCAGAGCTTAGTCGGGCTGTGCACGCGTTGCTCACTTGACGTTCCCGCCGCTACGTAGATACCTACTGTCATGTACGTCAAAATGCAGTCTCTAAGGAATGTAAACATGATAAGATGTATGTATAAACGAATCGATGTATGTATGTCTGTAAACTTATATTACCTACTCCTTTTTAAAATTCGAAATTAATACAGAAGCAACCCTAGTGAGTCGGGCAAGTTTAGGTATGTATTTTCAAGAACGGCGGGAACGGACCACCTTCTGTTTATTTTTTATTTTGTGCTTTAGCTCTTAACTCGTTCCGTGAAAACTAGTGGCTGCGCTAATTCTTTGGAATCAGGTGACAAAAGAGGACCGCGAGCTCCATTTAGGATACAGCCAGGAAAACGTCTATGAGGAAAAATCTGATTTGGATGTACCGTAAATGTGCATCACACACGAAAAATAGTTATTTACGAACAAATGCGAAAAAATAGGAAAATCGTAACGAGTGGCGATAAATTAAAATATTCAGTGCCAGCGCGTGCTACGCGCTACGAGCGTAGCCGATAACATGGGAAAATGCGTATGTAGCGAAAAGCGACTACGGACTGAGCGCCCGCCTGGCGGGTTGCTGGCAGTGAATGCGTTAAAACACGACCGAAGGGAGTGTTTTAAATCGACACGAGTTGCGAATTACCTATTCGCACATGTATCGTACAACGTTTTACAGTACATATGACCATTTAAATTTATACAACGGCGGAACACGCGGCAAATATGCTGTCCTCGGCGAGGGCTACATATTTGCGCCGTTTGGCGTCGAAACTCTGGGACCGTGGGGGCCCAGCGCGAAATCCCTGTTTAAAGACATATCCCAGTGCCTTGTGGATGCCTCTGGTGACCAGAGGGCTGGCAGCTACTTCGGTCGGAGACTAAGTCTGGCCATCCAAAGGGGTAACGCTGCCAGTCTTCTGGGCACCATAACACATAGTGACGACCTGGGGAGCATTTTTTATTTATAAGTTTTTATTTTACGTTTTATAATATAGGTAGTTTAGTTAGTTTATTTATTTGTCATTTAAGTTTACTGTATTATATCATTTTGTGTTGTCCCAAATAAAAACAATTATCTGTTAATATTAAATGTATAATGTGCTAATTTACGCGCACGCACTAGTGTGCGGAAAAGTAGCACCATATGTACTGTAAAATATAATATTATATCGTCTTCAGAGAGAGACGCTGTTTTCTGCGATGACGTCACATGTGTGGTTATGCTTTAGCCAAGCCATAAAGATCAAGTGCCGTTATTCAATATGGTGAAGATAGCTTCCGGCTCTAATGCATCGTTCCGCAGCCCGCAGTGACTCTTACATGGTCGCAAATACAGGCTGTTATAGCTTAGCATGTTTATTCTGTATGTTAATAGCTAACAAGACAATTCGAACGTACACTTATAAAGAAGGAAAGAAAGAAAGAAAATACATTTATTTATGACAAAACAAAAACAAATGATATAAACATGTTGACAATACAATGTATAACATTTAGCGCAAAATTCCATAAAAGGGTCACAACTCAGCATGTAGCCGGCAAAGCCAGCGTTGTTCTTTCGTTGGCGTACGCCGTTATACATATCAGAATGAAATATAAATATAATAAAATAAATAAATTAAGTCATGATTTATTTATAAAATAAATTTATGAAGGTATTTTCTCTATCGCTGTCTAATTTTAGTTTCTTATGAGTTTCACTACTCTACTACCTCAAGGTTGTCTGGAAGAGATGCATTTTAAGGTGCATTTTTATTTATTGTTTATTTATTAACTAACTTACACTAACAGATATACCAAGCATGTAAGTTACACATTGAACTTAGTTTAACAAGACAACACTATACAAAACAGATAAACTTTATAAATATAACAAATTATCGTATTACTACTATATACTATATAAATTACTAATAACACTAATATTACGGTGTAGTCGAGGGTATGGAGTTCGACTCCAAATACCGAGTTGCTGTGGCTAGGAGTCTGGGTTCCTTTTGTCAAAATATGTCTGTCTGGGGGTCGAATAGAAAGATATTATGTATGTGATTCAGTGGGACTGGTGACTAAAGTTACTGTGTTGGTGCTGTAACGCTCTTTAGAGATAAGTCCGCCTGTTGTCTACCTCTGTCTTCGTGTATCATCTGTGTTTCTATGTACATTTATTCTGAGGTTCTGCAATAGAGATGATTTGTGGCTTTACAGCAGAGAAGGGTCCTTATGCTTCATGTGTAATAAGGACCTTTCCATCAGAATAGCCACATTTGTATTGCATTGTATTGACGTCTAACTAATGTCATTAAGCTATCGTGCATGTTACTCGTACTTTTCCGTATATGCATTGGCGCGAGCGAGACCAGAAATAACTAAATAACATGACTCAAATATCATTCTGATGTCAGTGTACGTTGGAATTGTCTTGCTAGGCGACGTGTCATGTCCAGGCGAGGTGGCAAAAATAAGAACGTATGTTCGTACATTGCGTTGCGTTGCGTTTTAGGGAAGTAAACATGGCGGACACGACGGACAGGCTGGCGCCTTTTACTGGCCGTGACTTTGTTGACATCCTATCTCTAAGTAATAGATGCTCCTTTCCATAAGACTTTAAAGACAAATATATTTATTTATGACCTCAATGTCTGACATTCTTTTTTACCAGCTTTTATTTAAAGGTTTCTATTTGACTGAAATAAAATAATGTTTTAAACAAATTTCACACACTTCTATATTTGGCATTGAATTGACCATAGATACATGATGGCCATGACCATAGAGTCGATTCTCTAACATAAGTTTCCACTTTTCTATACAACTAGTATTGCTACTTGGTTACTGAAGTTGGGGCATCGATCGTACCTTAAGTACGGAACTTTGGGGACAATGCCTTTTGGATAATGGCTATTAAAGATTGCCAAAAGAACTCTATAACCAAATAACGTAACCTCGTTGAGATTGGACAGGTTACAACCGCGATTATCAGCTTAAAGCAGTGTTTTTTTTTTATCACGAATAACAGAGTCGACCGGAAAAATCCACAACTCTTTACTTTTAAGCAGTGTGAAGTACCTATGTACAATTAGCAATATCTACATGTTAAAACGAAAGTTTTGTTGTTAATTTGTTCATGGTACATACATGGTTGCATTTTATTGAATTTTACGTTGCTGTTCGCTTCATATACATAGTCCAATCTAGAACAGTCTAAACTAGAGAGAAACTTAATTGAAGTAATTGCTTTGACCGTTGTGTACCAACCTCGACACAGGAACAGCCTTGAGGCTTAGAGCAAATGTAGAAGGCTAATGAAACCTACAGTACAGCGAACACCGAGACTAATCCTTCCTGTTAGGCTTTGCCTAAAGGGGCCCGCTGATTACCAGTTCGCCGGACGATACAGGCCTATCAGTTATTTGCGATTGTCAGCTTTTGCCAATAACTCACAGGCCGATATCGTCCGGCGAACTGGTAATCAGTGGGCCCGTTAAATACTCCTTAGATGGTGCGAGAACTCGCGTGTGAGTTTCATTGCATTGCGGTATTTGATCGGTCGGTTGAAGGGGTTGTACCTAATCTCAATAGTCCGTAATGGTACTTAACTAAAATGGCTTGCGAGTTTGCGCGCTGTCTAAATGAGCTTTATAGTAAATTTACGTTTGAACTTTGTTTTCTAGATGTATCGTCTTATTGAATAATAATATGTATAAAAAAATAGAGAAATTGACATTTTCGAATCACGGCTGGCTGTTTTCAAGAGGCAGGTTGTTAAGGTTCTCGGCCATCATACTTCACAATAATATTAAGCAATTTGACATGTTAAAATGATTTATGTTATCTGTTATTTAGTGTAGTTTTATAATTTATATATATTTTATAATTTTAGGATCGTTATTGCTCGTTGTAATTTAATCTCGCTGTGCATGCCTATTTTCGATGGCATGCTTACCTTTCTATATATTGTTAAACAATTTGGAATGTTGTCTGTTTAGTCTCCCTTATAAATAAAATAAAATAAAAATATATTAATTTAAGGTTCAAGGGAATAAATTGTCAGTTATAAGCGTAACAAATATATTTGATCGAAGCGGAGCGAAGGACTTTGTTACAGCGTAGGCAAAAATTCTTTCGTATTTTATTCTCGGCTACAGGTTGCATTTTCAAACCGATTCTCGTGAAATTTGGTCAGCATGTTTGATAATTACATACATTTTCTTTGTCGATTCAGTTTTTTGGAATTTCTTCAAAATGGCGGAGGTATGGGGGTTCGTGAGGTCTACAGCTCACAGTTTTGGTTACTTTTTCTTTCATATACGTGTATGACATATATTTGCGTTTATAATTTATATTGTAGTCTTAAATATTTTCGTAGAATAATTTGTTTTTTTTTTCCTATGCCGATTCCTAATCCTAACTTGTTATGCTATAAATCTCCGTATTTTTGTAAAAGTTGTCGAGCCATATCTAATAATGTTGAAGGTACATCTATTAGCACAGTCATGTGTAATAGAAGGTGTTACTTGTTACAGATGGGACCCCGCGACCCTTAAGACCACGCGTTTAGCCGTCAGGTGAGAAACAAAAAAAAATGAGCTACCTGCCGAGGTTTTCCCGAGGGTCTACAGTATGAGGTTCTTCAAAAAAGGCGTGTACAGATTTTTAAAGGATCGGCAACGCGAATGTGATACCTCCGGAGTTGCAGGCGTTCATAAGCTACGGTGACTGCTTACCATCAGGCGGGCCGTATACTTGTTTGCCACCGTCGTGGTATTTAAAAAAAACACGTTATACGGGTCACTGCGTCCGAGCCTAAGGTGGCTTAACCTCTTGACGACCGGGTATTAAAATTTTACTCTGTCACATTGAAATTGTTGGGGCCTATGTACTACCTGTAGGTCGATGGTGGCCAAGAGGTTTGATGATGATTTTTTAGTAAATGAAGTGTTAGAAGGCTGTTGTTTATGTAGTGTTGTTGTCCGTTGTGACGTGTTGATTATATCTAGTCACGAATACGTACGTATTCGGACTAGATATGACTTGTATTACGCGATAGTCACGTCAGATCACGGTACGTAGTACGAACTTCGCCTGCGATTTACGCTAGTGCACGCCGTCGTTGCACTCCGTTTAAATAAATCAAACTTTTGAGTTCCTCGCTGCAGAGTTAAGTGCAAACCAGACAAGAAAGTGACTTTCTACCCAGTGCGTCTATGGAATGTACCTGTAGCTGTCGAAAGAGCACAGGATTATCCAAGTTAACTAAAATCATCACGTGGCCATCACCAACAGGAGCTGCTGGATCACGTAAGTTGTAAATGCTCAAATCCGCCGCTACATATATTATTTTATACCTGATATTATTACCCTATTACCTGATATTATTACCCTATTACCTGATATTATTATATCTACAAACCTTCTAATAAGTGGTATAATAGTAAATATTCCAGGAAATGACAATAACAATATACATAATGGATATATACAGATGAATACTATAACTAGCTTATATCTAAAATAGGCCCTTGAGGCATTGTACCAAGGATGCTGGCGGCATTTCCTCGTTGTATCGCAATACTGATACGTTGTGCGAGGAAGCCGCCAGCTCTTCGGTCACCAGTTACGTCAACCAGACGTTTCGCGATTTCTCCAAAAAACTTGTGCGCGCTGGGACCCCATGGACCTAGAGTTTCAACGCCTATTATTATATCTACACAGATATAATAATATCAGGTCCGGGCTAAGTCATCTCACACTTCGTTTTCTATAGGTAGCATCACGTGTTCGTCGATCACAAAAAAACGAAGTTCCGGACGCCTCGTCCCGCCCCGCCGCCAAGCCACATTTTTTGATAATGGTGTAGAGTTTGTGAAGGGATTTTAGAGTTAGAATTATGGCTCTACATGAGATCTGGTGACTTTTCGACAGCGCGAGCCTTATGGTTTCATCTTGGCAACATTTTACATGAAAATATTTTTGGTGGGATAATATTGACCGCTATGTGTGTGGCTTATACGGGTGAACCAAGTTGAACGCATTGACCTAAATATCTAAGGACGGGCCTTACGGACAATAAGAATGGGGCCAGTACAGCGGTGTCACGCAAACGAAGTCGAGCCAATTGGGCAGTCTAACGCCGCAACGCGATTGGTTGATGAGTCCGCACCTGGCGCGTGATTGGTCGCAATTAGTTCCGTTAGACTGCACGATTGGCTCGAATACGAGAGTGATACCACTGAATTAGCGCCATTCTTAGTGCCTTACGGGCCCGTCCTTAAATATATATGTCAATGGTTGAATGCGGTTTTGTTATTTGACAGCAGATTAGCAGTAGTTCTTAGCATATTTTAACAAAATTCACCCGAATTTTGGTTATATTAGTAGCGTTGAGGATTAAATAAAATGAATTTGACTTTTATTTGTTAAAATACAATGGGTGCTAATGTACAGTAGTCATCACATATATTGGAGTGGCTGAGGTGCTCAAAAGTATCTGAACAAGCACTTTAACGCCTTAACAAAAGAGGCGTGGTCAGAAATTTGTGATCGCCTTGGTTTTTAAAATGTATCCGTTGGCGACAGCAGCCATTGATTCTGAATTTTCGGAAATTAACCTTGATTTTGTACTCGTAGCGAAATTATATGGCCTTTAATGCCACAATTAACTTAATTACTTACATTTCCTACTGATTCTGGTGGTGAATGACCCTATTTTCGGGAGAAAAAACAATTGTTCGGGATTTTAGGACATTGGTTGGGAAAAACAAAAATAAACAAATTAATGTTAATATATAAAAAAACAACAACATTTAATATTATTGTCACGTTAATAAATACTTACAAAAAAACTTATAGTCATAATATTAATAATCAACAGAATTGTATACTTTTCAGATTTAACAATTTATCGTCCTTTTTGTCCTTTCCGAGCTCGGGCTGGAGTGGCAATGTTTCGCTTTCGAAAAAATTCGGAACTTAGAATTATTGTTTAATAAAATGATGTTGTTTTTTGGGACAAATTTCACTCTGCTGGGAGTCGGGAGCACATGCAAAAATCCAGGAGAATCCGACCAAATCCCGACCATCTGGCAACATTAATCTCGCTTACACCAATGTCAGTACGAGGGGTATCCCGAGGGTCGAGGGGGGGGGGGAGAGACAATGTGTATAGTAGTGTCACACTCGTGGTAAGGGTACTTAACACTAACGTGCATTACTTCCTCCTTCCCGCCTTTTCCTTGATGAATATATCGATGTAGGACTCCAACACTCGCTCGCCAGTGCGCCAGTTGCTGACGTTCACGAAAAAACGCCCCTTCGTGAACGGGAATGTCCTTAATATGGGCATGTACGGGAGGTACATGTTCACTAAATGGTACTCACCCTGTAAATATGAAAATATACATAGGTACCTGTATACACAAACTTAATATAAATAAACATACGTAACTTAACGTAAATAAATAAGTTTTCACCAAAAAAAAACATTTTGGTACCACCTTTTATCGTTGGCTGTACTTCTAACAACCCGAAACACATTTAGTTTGCGTTGTTTTATCACAGAGTTCCCATAGCCATCTCCTATCTCCATCACCAGATCAGCTCCATGTCATAACAATATTTCATTTTCGTCCGATTTACAAATGAATGCAAAATTTCAGCTCAATCGAAAATCGCTAAGTGTATACAATTTAGCATCCAAGATTTGACCCACACTAAGTAACATACTTACTTACATACGTAATAATAGAGCAAGTTGTATAAAAGCTTGTAAAAACTATAAGCAAACAAATGATGAATATGTAAATGAATTACCATATTAACATTCTCCTAAATATTTTATCATAATAATCCTATTTCTTCCAAAATTTTCTGCTTTCTGAGCGTCCATTGTTAAAGGGGAACCTCGATACGAAATAAGTTTTTAGCAAAAATTTCATTTTTGGTACAAGTTTTTATCGCTGACTGCACTTTTTACCACATACATACTAAAAACCCCAAGCACAATTAGGTTGCGTTGTTTCATCACAGCGTTCCTATGGCCACCTCCTGTCTCCATCATCAGATCAGCTCGATGGTACCATAATATTGCATTGTCACCCGACTTATATATATGTGCAAATTTTCAGCAAAACCGGAAGTAGGTTAAATTTAGCTTCTAAGAAATCTTAGAAGCTAAATTTAACCTAATTCCGGATCAAATGATCAAATGATCCATATTAACAAACAAACTTACTAACAGGGTAAGTTAAATAAAAGAAGTACCTTGGGAAACGGGCATATTTTGATCGGGAGAAACTTTAAGGCAAAAGGCAAGAAGACCTTCTCCGTCTTCATAAAATCGCACAGCTTGTAGTGCGCTTCGAGGAAGCCGCGACGGAACTCGTTGCTCATTGCCTCGTAAACGTAGGCATCTACCTGAAGGTCGAAGGAACTTTTGGAAATATGTACAGAATGAAAGTAGGTATAAATATTTAAATGTTTCTTAATAGATCAAAATTAAGATCGGGGAATCCCAACTGGGGAAGTATTTCCACCTAAAACCGCAGCCAAATAACACTAGACCCTACTCATAGTGTTGTGTTCCTGCCGATGAGTAAGGTTGGCAGAGCTCAACGAGGGTGCGGGGTGTTAGTGCGGCTACTTACCATCAGGTGGGCCGTATGCTTATTTGCCACCGACCTGCCTACCTCTCGGGGAAATAGGTGTGATTATATGTACCTATGTATGTAATAGTTATGTCCCAAATACATCAAGTATTGCAGTTAAATACTCGTAGTAGAACCAAACAACTTTTGCAGTCGAGTAAAGTATCAAAGGCATATTCTTTAGTGTTTGGGAGATTCTCAATACATTCATAATACATACTACCAGTTTTCTTGCCTAGTGTACAGTCACGGACTTTAATTGCTGAGCCATTTAAA
The DNA here is from genome assembly GCF_033807575.1 of Cydia pomonella. Classification (NCBI taxonomy): domain Eukaryota; kingdom Metazoa; phylum Arthropoda; class Insecta; order Lepidoptera; family Tortricidae; genus Cydia; species Cydia pomonella. The sequence goes on along the minus strand of NC_084724.1, from coordinate 11,446,705 downwards.
GTTTACTTTACATACGTCATTACCAAATTAAAATGGAGCTGGGCCGGACATGTTGCCAGGCAGAGTGATGGCAGATGGGCCAAAATGCTAACGAAATGGTGGCCACTTTCAGACGGAAGGAGTGCCTGGCGTCCGTTGGCTCGTTGGGTGGACGACATTCGGAAGATTGCGGGTCACTTCTGGATGAGATTGGCTCAGGACCGGGATAAGTGGCGTACTAGAAGAGAGGCCTATGCTCAGCAGTGGGCGATAAAGGCTGATATGGTGATGATGATGATGATGATTTCATACTGATAGTATTGATAACAATTATAGTCAGTGACCGTACTAGCGTATCACATACTTATACAGCAAAGCAGCCTGGAAAATCTACAAGATGCACTTACGTTGAGAGATGCGTGGCTTTCTGTAGTTTGCAGATGTTACACTGAAGAGAGCTAGTTAGCTATGTACAATTTTTTTTCCTTTTACATTACCAAATCAGCCTCACCTAAAAAACCGGCCAAGTGCGAGTCGGACTCGCGCACTGAGGGTTCCGTACAATCCAATATATAAGTAAAAGTTCACCCATCACGACAATCGAGTCATAACAATTATTAAAAATATTTTTATTATATTATGTAACTAAAAATTTACGGATTTCGCAATATTTCCTTTATCTGCGTTATAAGACGTTGCTTCGTACCAAATTTCAAGATTCTGAGTTCACGTGAAGTACCCTGTAGGTTTTGATTCCCTTGCGAGTGTCGAAAATTTGCGGAAATTTGTGACATAAACAGCTGTATCTTTTGATTGCGTTGGCTTAGAAGTTTGACTTTTATACAGCTCTAAGGGACAGTTAAGAAGTAGACCTGAGCATTTGATATAAATTTCTCCACGCGTTCCTGAGAAAAAGGATCTTGACAGACAGACACACGGACGGACGGATAACAAAGTGATCCTATAAGGGTTCCGTTTTTTCCTTTCGGGGTACGGAACCCTAAAAACTGGGAGACTGTTGTACTTTCCACTGACAGCGCAAAACCTGATGTTTAAAATAAGTACAGAAAGAACCAACCAATATTTCGTTGCCGAAGTCGACTAAACAGTTGGAGTGTGCGCTGACATAGTGAATGGGGTCTCTTCGGCTACGTCTTTGCGCGGTGAAGTTTAAATACGAGTAATACTTCGGGTTCCAGTATGTTAAGTTCGGGTGCTCGAAATCCATGTAGAATTTCTGAAAAATGAGTTATTATTAACACAGTGGTGGGATAAGTTTCTTCATGGGGGGCCAAAACGTTTAAGAAATTGAAGAGAATGGCCGGAATTGCAGCAAAAAAGTTGATTTGCGAATTATAGTAGCCATAACCAATGCCATATACTAATTATTTTATAGGACCGGCTACAAACCGGATAATATCCTTTTGCGGGCCAGCGCTGGCACGCGGCCTGTTCTTTGTCCACTACTGATTTAACCATTGATAGTATAAGTTATACTTGAGAAATAAGTCCAAAACAAACATAAATCAAATTCCTCTTGTCATATAGGTAATTACCAGATGTCAGCTTAGAATAACTATTCCAGTACCTTGATATATATGAGTATTAATATTATGGACGAAGGGAAATCCAATAGAAATACGTACCGTTCCGCTGCTTTGAAAAATACTAGCTGCATAGAGGCCGAACAGAAATATAGCGTACCACATCCTCTTCTAGACATATGAAAACTTATCACGACCAACTACGAGTAGGTACTTCTTATGTATAATGACACTGAGCACTGTAATTTCAGCTATGCCAATAACATACACTGACTCATTTAGAAACATCACTGCTGCACTAATTCGCAGATAAGATCTTCAAATTAGGGAAAATCATTTTTTTTTGGAAATTCATGTATAATCTTGATCTATTAATAAATGCTGTTTTAATGTGATTTTGATGATTGAGGTGCTGAGTAAAAAGAGCCAAGTTAGTTGGTAGCAGACATCTGACTTATTTAGTATAGTTTTTTGAAAGAACAATAGTAAAAGTGTCGCAGAACCATTGTTGAAATTTGGTTATAGAAGTTATAGGCCATATGGTCCGAAAAGTTGAAGAAGGTTTGGTTCGAAGAGAGGAAATACCGCGCAAAATGCCCATAGAACTTGGCATTGTATTACATCACATTTTTCTAATATGGTGGCTTGTGAAGAATTATTACATTAGTATCATTACAAGTGCGTGCGGACAGTCGAAAGATGGCAAGCTTCGCGTTGCTGGTCGCAGTTATGACGGTGGCCGCACTGGCTAAAGAATTGGTCGGCGTCTCTTTTTTATTCGCTTACTTCTTAAAACTAGAACAATTATTCTGCGACAATTGCGACAAATTAAATAAACCAATTGGAAAATTAATTGTTAAAGGATAAGTATTTGATCAGGCACTGCATAGTCTAGGAATATGAAACTATACAACGCACTTGCCAGCTCGCTACTAAGCACTAGATATTTTAATGACTCTAAAATATTGTGACCTTTGATATGACTATTTCGGATATTAGTAACAAAATAAATTCATACCTATATTATTAGGTTTATTTCCTTTATGCAATGTAAAATTTAATTGCATCCGGCATTTTATAATGTTTCCGGTCTTTACGGTCCATAAAAACGGGTTTGTTTTTATTTATTTATTTATTTAGACTTTATTACGCAAAATATATACAACAATGTACAAATGGTGGAATTAATGTCAAATGGCATTCTCTACCAGTAATCTCTCCATATGGCCAAACACAGACCAGAGAAACAGAGAAACAGACTTTCTAAGAAGTAGACAAATTCTGACAATTTCGACCAATACTTTAGTCTGAAACAGTAAAAGTGAATAGTAAATCTGTCTTCATTTGTATATAATTTACGAGCGTCTCCGTTGTGAGTGTAATGTAGATTGAAATCTGTGTCATTTTATTAATATTCTAGAAGGAAGTGCACGATTAAAATTTGACATAATGGTAGAAGCAAACGATTGAGTTGATATTTGACGAGCGGTCTAGCCTAGTCGGCAGTGACCATGCCTATGAAGCCGATCAGTGTTGTCACATACGATTTTGCCAAAGTGCAAGAACAGGGTGCAAAGATAAAAATGGGTGGTTTTAAAATTAAATAAACCGGCCAAGAGCATGTCGGGCCACGCTCAGTGTAGGGTTCCGTAGTTACTCTTCCGTCACAATAAGCTAAACTGGAGCTTAAAATATAGTAAATTGAAACGATGACAACAAGGGATGAAACGGTACCTTTCACCCGAGTTAAACAAATAGGCAAATTTGCATAATCAGTACCTAATTAAAGTAAGTCTTTTTACTATGAAGGGGAAACTTTTTGCGATAACTCAAAAACAGGTAAACTGATCATATCCGCTATAGTTTTCATTTAATGTCTTTCTTAAGCTCTACTTCCAAGATTTTTTTCATATTTTTTGAACCTATGGTTCAAAAGTTAGAGGGGGGGGGGGACACATTTTTTTTTTCTTTCGGAGCAATTATCTCCGAATATATTCACTTTATCAAGAAATGTTTGTTGAAGACCCCTATTAGTTTTGAAAGACCTTTCCAACGATATCCCACACTGTAGGGTTGAAGCAAAAAAAAATGTTCACCCCCACATTACGTGTAGGGGAGGTACCCTAAAAAAAATTATTTTTTTAGATTTTATTGTACGACTTTGTCGGCTTTATTGATTTATATATCCATGCCAAATTTCAGCTTTCTAGCACTAACGACCACGGAGCAAAGCCTCGGACAGACAGACAGACAGACAGACAGACAGACAGACGGACATGGCGAAACTATAAGGGTTCCGTTTTATGCCATTTGGCTACGGAACCCTAAAAAGGTAGATGTACCACTCAATAGCAAGTACGTTTTTATGATTAATAATAAAAATGTGTATAGAAATTTTAAATTATTTATGAGTATTTAATATTGTGATGTTAGTACACGCGTTTATTAAAGAAATCGAAACAAAAATATGGATTTCCATTGCTTGTAGGTAATTAATCTGCTTGTATAATTTGTTTCTTTGGCAAGTTTTCATTACATCGAATCTAAATTCGGTAGAAATTAAGTAATGTTATATGTATTGAGAATTACTTACCTACAATTGTTCCATTTTGAAAAATAGGTAGATTTCAGGCCGAGGGAGGTAGATAGGTAGAACGCAGGCAAAATAGGTAGATCTACCCAAAAGTTGGTAGATGTGACAACACTGAAGCCGAAGGTCCTGGGTTTGAATCCCGAGAAGAGCATTTATTTGTGTGATGAGCACTGATCTTAATACTGATATAAAAGTATTTTCACGTCAGCAGCTGGAACAAGGGTAATTTGCTGCTTAAAAACAGTGAGCAAAATCGAATTTTGCTCACTGAGTGAGACAAAATAACATTCAAGTGACCTTCATATTTAAATGTCATTTCAACGTGCGGGGCCTAATACAAGTTCGAAGTATTTGGATTCTATTGTCTTTGTCCCTTTCACGTCATTAGCAAAAAGAAAGAGACAAAAAAGTGCATACGTAATTCAACGATATATTGACTGTTTATAATAGACCCCCGAAATAAGTCAGACCGCATCGTTCCAAAACACCCTACGAGTCTTCATTCGTAATAATTGATTAATGAAATAAAAGTTTAAAATTTAATAAGAATACCATATTTTACGTATTTTATTAATTTTATTATACAATCAAAACAATATACTTACACAAATTTACACAATTGTCACGCAGTAAATAATTCTACTTAACGACTTTTAACGATCTCTACTATAGTTGACAAATAGTAGTATCCGCAATTCGGACCGTAACTTACAAAGTTTTTTTAACAAAAAAAAAGTTCACGATTAAACTGTCAATTGATGTTCGTTAATTCATTATTTTCGTATCATTTTATTGAAATTTATTTCGTTTTATTTTATTACGGTAATTAAAGTTAATTGTTAGAATACCTTCAGAAAACATGAGTGAAATAGTGATGAAGACGGATTACATTTTTTCAGGTTGTATTTTTTGATGGCTGACTAACGTGAAAATTTTTGTGTACTACACGAGATCAAAGTTATTTACATCTCGTGCGCTTTTGAGTCCCTTACCACGCTCAAGATTCTAAATTAGATTCACTCGCTACGCTCGTGAATCTACTATAGAATCTTTCGCTTGCACGGGACTCAAAACAAGCACTCGAAGAAATATCAAACTTTGCTCTCTTGTTGTACAAATAACTATTTCTGATTACCCACAGCACAAGCCTTAGCCTTAGCCAAGCTTACATTTAGTCAAATTGCGTCAGATGTCCTATAATACACTCCTATTTATTTATTCATATTGATATTTTTCCAGACATATTACCTAGATGTGGAAAGCGTAAATGTTACGTACGTGAACCGTAAGTACTATGCGTTTCTGAACGCCACGGCGCGGCGGTTTGGTCGCTGGGATCCCATCCACTACATCCATGTGCATGGCGAAACCCTGGTGCCTTTCGGTAACAACGCATCAGTGAGTCACCAATATTATTACGCACTTTTATTAAGCTTGCCCTGTTTGTTTATTTGTTTGGATCAAATCTTTGAACTTAAATGTGAACCACTTCTTTGTATCCAATTCAGCTTTTTGGAGTACTTCTTTAATTCTGATGACAATGCTAATATGCTAATATGGAGCTGATCTGATGATGCGATCAGAAGGTAGTAAACGGAACTCCTCGATGGAAAACCCAAAAACATCGTGTTGAGGATAAGTGCAGTCACCAATAAAACTGTCACATTTTTTTGACAGTAACTTGTTTTTAGGGTTCCGTAGTCAACTAGGAACCCTTATAGTTTCGCCATGTCCGTCTGTCTGTCTGTCTGCCTGTCTGTCTGTCTGTCTGTCTGTCTGTCTGTCTGTCTGTCTGTCTGTCTGTCTGTCTGTCTGTCTGTCTGTCTGTCTGTCTGTCTGTCTGTCTGTCTGTCTGTCTGTCTGTCTGTCTGTCTGTCTGTCTGTCTGTCTGTCTGTCCGAGGCTTTGCTCCGTGGTCGTTAATGCTAGAAAGCTGAAATTTGGCATGGATATATAAATCAATAAAGCCGACAAAGTCGTACAATAAAATCTAAAATTTTTTTTTTTTAGGGTACCTCCCCTACACGTAAAGTGGGGGTGAAATTTTTTTTTCGCTTCAACCCTAGAGTGTAGGGTATCGTTGGAAAGGTCTTTCAAAACTAATAGGGGTTTTCAAGAATTTTTTTTTGATAAAGTGAATATATTCGGAGATAATCGCTCCGAAAGAAAAAAAAAATGTGCCCCCCCCCCTCTAACTTTTGAACCATAAGTCCACAAAATATGAAAAAAATCGTGGAAGTAGAGCTTAAGAAAGACATTAAATGAAAACTATAGCGGACATGATCAGTTTAGCTGTTTTTGAGTTATCGCAAAAAGGTTTCCCTTCATAGTAAAAAGACTTACTTTAATTAGGTACTGATTATGCAAATTTGCCTATTTGTTTAACTCGGGTTAAAGGTACCGTTTCATCCCTTGGTTAACAATTTACTATACTTTAAGCTCCAGTTTAGCTTATTGAGACGGAAGAGTAACTACGGAACCCTATACTGAGCGTGGCCCGACATGCTCTTGGCCGGTTTTTTGTTATAAGCATACTTTCATATTTTATGCAACGAGACATATGTGTAGGTATAAACTATCTCTCTTCCTTTGTATCTCGTAATTGAATGAATTGAATCCATTGACATATATATCTAAGGACGGGCCTTACGGACAATAAGAATGGGGCCAGTACAGCGGTGTCACGCACACGAATTCGAGCCAATCATGCAGTCTAACGCCGCAACGCGATTGGTTGATGAGTTTGCATCACGCGCGCGATTGATCGCAACTAGTTCCGTTAGACTGCACGATTGGGTCGAATTCGAAAGTGACACCATTGAACTAGAGCCATTGTTAGTGCCCGTAAGGCCCGTCCTTAGATATATATGTCAATGATTGAATCCTATGAAATTGGCTATTCGTTGCAGGTCGACGTTTACGTGTACGAGTTCTTGAGTAACGAGTATCGACGTGGTTTCGTTGAGATGCATTACAAAGTGTGCGATTTACTTTTGAAAGACACAGTCTTCGGGCCCTTTGTGAATAAGAATCTGCCCAAAGTGTGCCCCATTCCTAAGGTATATTCTAACATTGGTAGAGTCGCAGACTTAAATTGTTGAGCCATTTAGGTTAAGTAAGTAAATATTGTTTATTGCACCACAAAGAAAACAGATTTACAATGTAAAGAAAGGTAGCGACAGGCGGTCTTATCGCTGTAAGTGATTTCTTTCAGACAACCTTAGGTTTACCTTACATTGGACATTTCATACCGTTAGTAGGTATTGATAAAACACAACCAAATTAGCTTGAACCCTAAATGGATCAAAAATTTAAGTCTGTGGCCGCACAAGAGTTTGACATGCATAATACCATCCACCATTAATTTGAAAATAACTGCACTAATCAGTTTATTTACATACACCACAATACAATACAAATACTCTTTATTGCACATCTCAATACAGAAACAATAAAAAAATAGGTAATACAACACATTAAGAAGAGGTAAACAACAGGCGGTCTTATCGCTAAAAAGCGATCTCTTCCAGACAAGCTCTAGGAAAATTAAGATATATACATTAGGTTTCAGTCTTTCCTGTGGACATACCGAAACTTCAAAAGTAATAGGCTTAATTTTCTTATTGAGTTCATATCAGCGTAAGGCGTACCTTCCTTTTTCTATTAATCCCTGAGGAAAAATCATTTATTTTATTCACACAACATTGTCTGTATAATAGCAGCATGGCCGAACGTTAAATAGAATTGACCACTAACCATTACAGATTGAACCATAAACCGAAACGGACGGTTACAGTTTAAGGTTCAATTTGTAATAGTTAGTTGTCAATTATAATTAACGTTCGGCCAACACTGGTCTATAGGAGTGACAGCTTTTGTTTTAATCTGTGTGTATGCCAACCGACTATATTTTAGTCACATTCTGAATTTAATAGAGGGTCTAGCATGAGTTGCATTCTCGCGCACGAGTCCATATTTGAAGGAACACAAGCCCAAGATGTATGTAGACGCGCGCGAGAACCCAACTCCTGCTATCACGTCTGGAGGACGATACAATTTTGATATTAATGCCAGAGCGTCTAATTTTTTTCGAGGACTATTATATGCACAGCGAGCTGCAAAAATGCATGCCCACTATGAATAAATTCCATTCATTTAATTCAATAGCATTCCACGGGCTGTCCCTTACGCACAGCAACGCATTTGATTTCGTGTATTATAACTTTTTTTCGGCGTTTAAAATCGATTTTTCTGGTTATGTTTAACCATTTGTCACAGAAAACTCCCACAGTTGCAAATTTTCAGAAAATCCGCGTTTGTATGGGACAACGGTAGGTAGACAATTTTTTAGAATGCTCCTTTTGCAGCTGTGTGAAGGTGAACCTACGTGTGCGTGTGTGTACACTGATAATATATCATGTGATATCATACTTACACTTCCTTGTTTAAGCTGGCTATACACACTAGGGTATGCCTGCGCAGTTTTACCAACTGCAGAGGTAAAAACGAACGTATGTAGCATACGACTGCGCAGTTTTCTAACCAGCTTTACCTATGCAGTTGAACTGTACTGGCAAACCTGCGCAGGAATATCGTAGTGTGGACAGCAAGTTTAAAAGGTCTCAACTATTTCTAGGGAGTATATCATTTGGTGAACATGTCCGTGCCGGACCTGCCGCTGCTGAAAACGTTCCCATTCACCAAAGGCCGAGTGTACGCTAACACGTCTTTGACAACTACACACGAACGCATCGTTGAGGGATACGTCGACGTTGTCATCAAACAGCGGTGGCGTTAGTCCTGATCGCTCATAGTAAACGGTTGAATTAAATAAATTAAAAACACTAGCCAGTCCACACAAGCTATTTTAATATAATTTTTATGTCACTCCCACAACTGAGTTGAATTTAATGACACCTTATATATTGTAATCGGTGAAACAGTATAGGCTGGATGGTGCCAAATAGACCCATCTTAACCTTATGAGGTTCACTGTCCTAATGAATACTAGTATTAAATACCTGCAATCAAATTTAAATCAACATTCAATGGAACAGAGTCGCTTTTGGCTTTATTTCGTTCGGTTTTCAAACAAAACAAATTCTATTATATTATACCATTGATTCAAATTTGACTGCCAATATTTGTTATACAACATATGGTTGGCTGCTTGAGGTTAAAGGCTGGACACGCACTAACAACCCTTTTGGTGTTGCGGCTTACCATCAGGTGATTCATCTGCTAAAATAAAAAATAAACTAGATAGATACACACGTTTGAAAAACTCCTTTCTCGACAGGCCCCTTTTTTTAAAGATTAGATTGTTTAGTTTACCTCAAAAGTAGTGGTAATTAACTTTCCTTCCAAAATGCTAGGGATCCTATGATTTCTAGATAGTATTGCAATACAATAATATGTAAATGACACTATAATTCAGTGCATATTTACTCAGATTTAATATTGGAGAAAAAAAGTTACCACTACTTTTGAGATTATGAAATCTGACAAAAAAAGAAACAGACAGACAGTACAGTTACTCCGTAATAAAACAACGCAGCATTGAGTTTCGGCTCATTACGCACATTACAATCTGTGGTGAATGATTAAACAAAACACCTTGTTGGTAAAGACGTTAGTTAGTCTTAAGAACAGTACCCCCCTCCTTGCGTCGTATTCCTGAACATTGAGGGTCGTGACCTCCCTTTTGTACCACTTTCTCTTACGAGACAAAGAAAAGTACAGTAGGTGATAAATACTTGTACGAAACATGAAAATTTTGACACAAATTTATTTATCGACAAACCGAGTATTTGATTCTTGTAAAAATGACAATGCTTGCATTTTAGATTTTGCTCCGTTGCAGAATGTAGAAGGTATCTAAAAAATACAACACATTGTCATATAGTGATTGGCATTGGTCACGGATTGCTGACCAAAAACTACCAGCATAAAATGTTCCTAAATAATGTATGAGCTTTGTCTGAGTACCCTGTGCCGTCGGCGTCGGGTATTCATTACGCTACGCTCAAGAACAATGAAAACATGTAGGTACAATTTAAGTACAGAAGTCCTAAAGGAACTATGGCCAATTTCAATGATTAAATACACAATACCACATAAATATAATGTGAGTAGACAAATACTTAACCAGCGCAAAGAATACATATTTATTAAGCGAAGATCACTCAGATACAGGCAACTATCAGTTGTTTCAACTGCCTGCCTGATTAATAAATAATAATAATAATAAATAGTATTTTATACAATTGTGATATAATAGAGAGCTTTTCAGTCGAGTACCGTGTTAAGGCAACGAACCTGAGTTGCCTAAGTAAGGTACGAGATTGAAAAGCTTGATTATATCACTATTGTATACTATGTATCGAAATGAATATTATAGTTGAGTTGGGAGTCCATACATAAAAAGTAAGCAATTATAGTTTGGTGTAGGTACGAAATCTTAATTAAGACATTACAGTTCTTAATGAGTGGCATGAGAGTATATTAGGTACCTGATTAAAAAAAAAAATCTAGAGAATTATTGTAACCATTTTTGATTTAATTTAGAAATAATCCCCAACGGAGCTTGTTTGTGTTTTGTACAATGTTTGCATCGACGGAATTACGTCACTGATACACGCGTGACCTGAGTGCTTAGCCAATCGTTAATACTCCGTAGCGTAGCGTAGTCATCTCTCTCTATCACTCTGCCATATTAGTGTGACATTGACAGTTGCGTCTCGTTTGCTACGGATACGATTGGCACGTTGGCTACGCACTCTGTTCCGTATTGCCCCCCACACGCACGCTAGCGTTCATGGCAGGCGAAGCCCCACTACGTCCCACGCTGTTCACGCTACGGGCGAACGACACTTCTACCGATTTTTTGATAAAATGAGCCAACGTGCACAGCGTGGAAAGAGGGCCACCACTGCGCTCCAAAACAGCAAGGGTATGGATGTTATATACAGTTTCCCCACTAGATGGCGCCTGTATCGTCGGGGGTTTATTATAATGGCATAAATGTGTTATTATTATATGGATAAACGATGTTGAATACCGCGAACCCGGCTGGAACTCATTTACAGTAACAACAAGTTGCGAAACATGGAATTGGCTACGCTTCCCGTTCAGCTCTTTTAATGAGTTTATAATGAATTTGTTTTGATCATGGAGGAAATGAATGCGTTGAAATCGGCATTGTTACGAATTTAAATTAAGTTTATATCGATCGGAAGCAACTATTAATTCAGTAGGTAGTCAGATATTGTTTACTCTTTCGGTCCTAATGAAATTTGGTAATAAAAGGAAAGCAACATAAAGTTGTCAAAAGCTTTTTGAATTACATATTTATTCAACAAATTTACTGCCAGCACGAGCTTCACGATACGAGTGTATATAGCCCGATAATAAGGGAAACCCCGTAGTAGCGAAAAGTGCCTACGAACAGTGAGATGTATTATAAATAAATAAATATTATAGGACATTATTACACAAATTGACTAAGTCCCACAGTAAGCTCAATAAGGCTTGTGTTGAGGGTACTTAGACAACGATACATATATATGATATATAAATATTTATAAATACTTAAATACATCGAAAACACCCATGACTCAGGAACAAATATCCATGCTCATCATACAAATAAATGCCCTTACCAGGGTTTGAACCCGGGACATTTATTTATTTATTTGTTACATACACACAACAATTATCACGGTTGGTTAAATAAAATATCTACTGACATCAGCGCCATCTTTATTTGCATTCCATATCTTAATAGCCGTCGAGGATGCATGCGCTCCGTGCGCTCACGCTGCTCAAGTAATGCGGGCTTTTTGGAAGAGGAAGGAGCGCAACAGAGGCAGACCCGGTAACGATAGGTTCATGAAATGATACAATCCCTGGAATGAAAATAAAAAAAGGCTGTAAATAAAATAAATAATAATATTAAGAGACTTCCTGCCTGTGACTTGTACTAAATGGGTTTGAAGATTGACGACGATTACTCAATCTCGTACACATGACATGTAACTGATAGTGATAGTACCAGAATTGTTTAAATGTAGCTCAGATTTTTTTTTTTATTCTTTATTGTATAGTCATAGTTCAAAGCAAATACGTAAAAAAAATATAGGTAACATATGATCATTTACATTTTTATTGCGTTGTGCGATAAAAAGACACGTCAAGATTGTTTACCCTTTTCTAATGCTAAAAAAACGAAGTATAGCCTCCAAAATTTGACCCGCACATACTTTAGTAATATAGTAATACAGCAATTTAATTTACGTGTTTAGATTTGATAATTTAGATTAATGTGTAGGCAGGGGGGCGAAACTGATCCTTTCGGACATTCTCGGATCCGTTTGGCTCAGCATTGCTCCGAGCAATTATTAGGATTGACAGAACTTGGCGTCCCTTTGCGTGTACGACCACAGATAAGATAATGACTTGAATTTTGATAACCCTAAACTGCCGAATAGGATAGGACCATACACAAGAAAGGGACAGCATGATTCGTCCTTGAATCGCTGTCAAACTTCGGTTTTAAGGAAGTTTCTTTTCTCGTACAGTAGTACTATAACTTATTCTGTGGTGTAGGTATCTACTTCATTTCAAGCAGGTATTCCGTTCGCTTTTGCTGATGACTGTACCTACGTATACTTACTTACTTACTTACTGCTTACTGCTAGCCGTTCACCGCAGATGTTTTGTTTGGTTGCCTTTGGCATTGGCCTCTCCCATATCCCTCCACGTGTCTCTGTCCAGAGTCTGTCCTCTCCACAAGGCTCCAGCTACCTGCCTGAACTCGTCTTCACATCTCATTTTTTGTCCACCATCATTCCTTTTCCCGTCCCTTGGGTACCATGTTGTAATGTATTTTGACCATTTTGCTCTCTTGTCTCTGATCATGTGGCCGGTCCACTTCCATTTTAGTCTTTTCAGTGTGGTTTACATCAATTATTTTTGTTTTCTTTCTAATGTCTGTTAGAGGTTTTGATAAACTCCATAGACTTATTTATAAATGCAGGCCATATGATTTCTTTATTCTTTTCTTAATGTCACTCTTGTCATGTCTATATGTAAATAAACATTGAATAATTCGATCCACATTAATAATGTCCTCCAGTTTTATTCTATCTCTAAGTTTTACATTCAACATGCTTCCTTCCATACTATTTTGACAAACTTGGAGAGCTTTCCTTTATTTGACAGTTAGGGTTCAGGGTTCCCATGTTTGACATCCATATGTGAGGCAGGGACCGATGCAAGTGTTAAATACTTTGGTATTTGTTTGTTCTTCACTATTTCTTTAGTGACCAGTAACTTTTCCATGAGTTCTCGATTCTAGTTTACATTAATTTGCTTCACTACACCTTTAAAAAAGTCCCGATCTGTCTGTCTGTATGTATGTATATTCGAGATAAACTCAAGAATTACATTACCGAACGGATGTTCATGTGGTTTTCTCTTATCAGTTGAATATTTTAGGTGTATAATTTGTTAACCTGTGCGAAGCCCGGGTAGATTGCTAGTACTTAAATAAATAACAGTCTGATATACTCTACAACAGATACCACCAATTATTATAATTATGATCAATAATCGGACAATATCCATCATTTTAATGTTTAACGCTCTGGGAATTTTCATAATAATAAGGAAGGACTCATTATAGTGTAAGATTAAAACATCCTTGTAGTTACGTAACTATCGCAACAAACTGGTAAAATTAGCCACATAATTTGAGGTTTAAGCCGTTCGTTAAACGACTTAATTATATATAATATTATTATATAAAGAATTAAATGACTTTACTTAAATGAAGAATAACCGGCCAAGTCATTTAACCCAACATTTAAGCAAAAGGCGTTCGTAAAGTCATTTAGTTAAATTGGATATTGAGGAATAGGTTAGGTTATTTTATTTATTTTATATTAATGTACAAATCTGGGAGATCGAGCTTTGCTCGGAAAATATATAAAAACTCAAAAATGCGCGTTTTTCCAGAGATAAGACCTAGCTAGATCGATTTTTCGCCCCCGAAAACCCCCATATAGCAAATTTCATCGTAATCGTTTCCGATATCCCCGATATCCCGAAATGCTCGTTTAAAGGTATAAGATTATGTTTTTATTTTTATTTTTTAAGGTTAAATTTGAATTTGGCTCAGTGAATCAGTTATTTTCAAGGGATAAACAAACGTTGCTACTAAGTGAAACACAGTTTATTCACCAAATCAACACGAGAAAAATACTAACCGTAAATATTAGAAATCAAATCCAAATGAACGCAATTAAATAAGTATCATTCAAAATCACCATTTAATAACGGGTCCATATTGGGTTGCATAAAAGTTTAAGTCATATCTTTGATAGGGAGCGTGCATGAACTGTAGGAGGCAGCACAGGAACCGTGAGATTTTTGGTGCGAGGCGTAAATGTGATGTTTATTGTTCCGATGTAGCCCAAAAGATGGCAGAACCTACAATGCACAAGAAAACACGTGACGTGTAAATGTGCTCTTTTATGGTTCCGATTCAGGCCACAAGATGGCAGACCCTCCAACGCGCACGGTCCCTATCTAAATATACACATAACAACTTGTGTCATAATCATCATTGCGCATACCAATGAAAAGTCATAATATTATATTGTGTCATACATTTTTAGCCATAATAATTGTAAAAAAAAAAAAAACTGTTTATTTCAGCGTTTGTTTTTTGTTGAGATACAGTCTGAACTCAGTTACAATCTCTATATTTGGTTATACTAACTAACTAAGTATATAATTAGTCCTGTTGGCAGTACTAATAATTTGATGACATACGTGGCAGTAATCATATATTTTTTGTGCAACGAACGATTTTTATGACTTACAGTTTTATGCATAGTGTTATGACAATTATAAATATGACAAAAGTTGTTATCCGACCAGAGGGAGTCCCTTTAAAATCAATTATATCAGCCAACATGAGGAAAAAAACTCATAATTTGGAGTATAGTCAGCACCAAAAGTAGCAGATCAAACAATGCTTCAAAATTATCTACCATTCTGTAACAGCTTAACAAAAATTGATGGTTCCTTACGTAGAACAATTAAGACAGTAAAATAAATCTTGAACATGAATTTTCGAGATTTATCTTTATTTGGAAAAGTTCTTTCATCCGCTACTATTGATACTGACTGTACGTGTTGCGTACATGGCAAAACTGCATGGTAGAGCTTCCGCGCGCACTGGCCGGTGATAATAAAATATGCCTTTTTCTCGAACATGCTCGGAAATGGTCGCGTCTCGTTCTTTTGTTTTATTCTGGTGAATTTTTCACGGCAATTTGACAAATCGCGCAACTCTGATTGTATTTATACCGTCAAACGAGCAAATCTAGCGGTGAAATTTGCTATATGGGGGTTTTCGGGAAAATTGATCTAGCCTGGTCTTATCTCTGGGAAAACGCGCATTTTCGAGTCTTTATATGTTTTCTGAGCAAAGCTCGGTAGCCAAGATATTTTGTTTAATGTTAGTCATTGAGGTATTATGTAGTACTGTCAGTGATGTTAGTACTGACTATCACTGGATAATGATAATGCTTTTTTAGTGTTTAAATTTTCTTCGTACGTATATATGGGTTTCTTCTAATGCAGGTAAAATTGCATATATAAATAGTGTTAAGTTATTACTTCTGTTTAAACCTAATCCAAGCCTTATTTGTACGTCACTTAGCTAAATAAGGTTTGGAATATAGAGAGCTTTTACGAGCGGTGTAGTGAAAACAAACAGAACTTGTATTTATGTATTTCAATTTCAATTTCAATATTTATTTGCAACCAAAGTAGATTACAGTAGACAAATGCAACTTAATGCTAGGTACATACATATCTACTAGGACCCGGATAGGGCTTAGCAAAATACAGAATATTCCTAATCTAGATTTCATACATACATAATTCATTTATATTTTTAGGTAAACTAAAATTATTCGTTAAAACTCATATAAATCAAAAATGAATGACGCACAATTCACTACAATTACGGTAATAATAATGGTAAAACATTGTAAAAATAAATTAGTAAAACATCTGTATAAAGCATTGGTAAAATTGACAAAGTAATAAGAAAATTAACAATACGGGTACTTATTCAAATTTGGATGGGAGGTGAACATAATATTATATCATTATGACTAGGACTGTTTATATTTTAATGTCAAGATGAATTTAAGAGTTCAAGTATTGATTAACGGTGTAAAAAGCATTTTCGATTAGGTAATTTTTTAAAGTTTTTATAAATTTGTTATAATTTTCTTCCGATTTTAGTTCTTCTGGCAAATTATTGTAAATTCGTATTGACATAGAGTATGGTCCATTTCTATGAAGTTGTAATTTTGATGACGTTTGGAGCAAGTTGTTTTTGAAACGTGATTCGTATCGACGTGGCACACCACCGAATGTGGAGTATAATTCTGGATGATTTTTCACGAATTTACAGGTCTCAAATATGTAGATACATGGCAAAGTTAGAATTCTTAAGCTTTGGAAGTAAGGTTTACAGCTATCTAACTGTTTAATATTTACAATGATTCTAACGCATTTCTTCTGTAGAATGAATAGCTCCTGAACGTCAGTACTATTTCCCCACAAATTAACTCCGTAAGAAAGCCATGCGTGTGCAAACGAATAATATGCCACGATAGCTGACTGGATGTTTGTTGACTTTTTAAGTTCCCTTAATGCATAAATAAATTGGCTTATTTTTGTTTTTATTTTCTGGATGTGGGCTTTCCAGTTCATATTACAGTCTATTGTTATACCAAGAAGAGAAAATGTCGAAACGCAATCAATCTTGGTATTATCAAAAGTAAAATCTACGTCTAATTCTGATTTCTGACAAGGCCTAAATTGCATTAATTTTGTTTTAGAAATTTGAAATTTAGTTTATTCAATCAAGTAGGTAAATTAGACGCTTAAAGTAGTTGTAAATATCCTAGTAGCCGCTAATTTGACAGTGAAATTAACGACGCTATAAGGCTCCGTAAATAATGTGTTCTAGATGTTAAGGTTCATTTTGGAGTGAAGGTGTTAGAAGAAATTAAAACAGGTCCATACGCTTATGACTATTTATTGCAACTAAAAATGCAGCGGTGGGTTGGCTTATCATAGGTACATATAGGTATACATGTATACGTGCGTATAGCTAATCAAATTTCGACTTAACATATCGCCCACCAAAAACAACAGTTTTTAAACCAAGCTCTAGAATGAGTAAGAAAATATTCGTTGACCTAAACCCACATAATAACACCAGTACATTGTAAACTTTAACCGAAAAAACATAGGGCATAAAAATCTAGTCGATTAAGTTAACAACTAACAGTCGACATGCAAACTATGAAACCAAATAATCATAAAAACTATAGTTCCTTACTCAATACAATTTAAACTACTGTATCGGCGGTAATTATCTAATCTAACAAAATGTAGGTACATTTTATTCATTGGAAACACAATATCGATCTATGGTCGGGCCGTAGAAAATATTATTATATCACGAACAAGTTAGCTTGGTGCTAATTACGTACTGTACTACATAACTAGTCAAGCTAGGTACCCACAAAATGTGTGCTAACTAATTAATAATGTAAAAGAAGTAAACAAATCCCATCACCCAAGTGCTCGTTTACATTTAAGAAGTGTATGAACATATGTTATCAACCATGAATGAACTGCTTTGAACCTTAGATTCATAGAATTAAAGTATAATTTTCAATAGTAAATGTTTCCTAATTAGTTCATTTCGCGTCTAAATAATGTAAACAGCAATTTAACAAAATAATATAAGCAAATATATCACAAATATTAAAAGCGATCTGACATAGGGCATGTAACATATAACATTTTTTGCGTACTTACGTCTATAAATTCATTTTATCTTAGAAAATAACATTTTGTTTGCTAACACGGTTAACACGATTCAATTGTAATGGACTGTATGGATTGTTTTAGTTACTAAATACAAAACTTAATGTTAGCTAAACAAACCTTTTAGTAAATAATGTTTATGATTAAGTACGAACATGGAAACTCGTTACATCTTATATTTCACAAACAATCTAATGAACACACTCGATTATAATTCTTATTCTATCATAATAAAGTCTCTTTTTGAATGATGTTTGATGTTGACGAAATAATAACGAGTGGTTTATTTGTTAAATAACCACTTAAATCATCTCAATGATTACAAGTTACGTTTATAGGTAAGTATGCACATGTATTGAGATACGCAACGGGAAAGCGGTTATGTAATGAACGTTTAACCTTAGTTACTTAGGTATTCGCGACTATACCTAAGTCTGATTGGGATGCTACCTAAAATAGGTATTTACTTTTAAACTGTTATTGGATGTAAGTATTTTAAAGGCTGACCGCCTACCCTTTTGGACTCAGGTGTGTAGATCACGATGGTGATATACAAGCGTGCGGTTTATATGTAAAGTAGTGGTAAGCGGAAACTGTAGCCTCTTCCAGAATACATGTTCTGCAGCCGAGTGTAACTTGTCTGATAGTTGCCTTTAAACAGATAATCCAACATATGCTTCGAATGTATATCATTCATTATAATCAGAATTTCTATGTGCAAAGTTCTTACGGAGGCCTCTTTTATCATTAGTTTTTTGATATGTTGCTTTGCTTGTTCTTTTATGGAAGAGCTGTTAAGGCCACCAACTACCCTCAACAGACCAGATTCATCTAAGTATGGGGTCGGTGTGATTAAAGAACTTTTTGCCTGAATTTCACCTTTCCTTTTCAGATGCTAAATTTTATCTTCATATACCAAAATATATTGGTAGTATCTTATACATCTCATTTTTATTTTTTCCATTTCAGCTGCTGTCAAATAATCTCCTCGACTTGTCTTGGTTTTCCCTTCTTCTTCTCTCGTCTTCAGTAAGTTTGAGAGCTCATGCAATAGCTCTGCACACAAGGCTGCGGCGTAAAGTTCTAATTTCGGACTACTCACGACTCTCGCATAAACTACTGCGGCGTCGACAACGAATGATGCGTCAGGAAACCCATGCAGTTGTAAATACTTGCAGCCTGCTGTGATTTTCATCCACCGTGAGACTCCGATCATTTGCAGTTCGTTCAGCTCATCCCGGTAAGTAACCCATTCATTAACCAATTCAGCGGGCAGTTCTTCATCCCACCCATGGTTGCAAAGCCATAATTTCTGTATCATGACTTTCGCTGTTATGACGACTGGAGCTAGCCATCCTAAGGGATCGAAGAGACTGGCCACATCTGATAAAACTAACCTTTTTGTTACAGGATTCCTGAGTTCCGGTAAGTTCACCGTTATTTTAAAGGTGTCTTCGTTCCTGTCCCAGGTAAGTCCAAGTATTTTTATTACTTTATCTTCCTTTATTTCCAGACTGTTCACTGTTTCTTTACTGTCACTTACCTCTTGTAAGTACTTTAACAACTCTTCAGAGTTGCTTAAACATTTCTGTATGTGAAAGCCACCTTTCTTTAATAACTTGTTAACTTCATTGCATATTACCTTCATTTCAGATAAGTCTTCATGGCCAGTCAACAAGTCGTCCATGTAAACGAAGTCCTTACCAACTGCCGCGCTTCGTAGATGCCTTTCAGATTCATCGTCAGCGAGTTGAAGTAGTGTTCGTACTGCTAACCAAGGTGCTGCAGCGGTTCCAAAAGTGACGGTTAACAGCTGATAACTTTCCAAGTTGCCAGTAGCTTCATCTCTCCACACTATCCGCTGTAAATCGGTATGGTTGTTTGTCATTCTTACTTGACGATACATCTTGACTATATCGCCTACCACACAGATTTTGTGACATCTCCAGCGAATGATGAGGCTGCGTAAGTCAGGTTGCAAGGTAGGCCCCATGAGCATGCTGTCAGCTAAGGATCGACCGTTGTATCCGTTCGACGACGCACCGTATACAGCCCGTACCCTTGTGGCGTCCTCGTCCTCACGAATGATAGGGTGGTGGGCTAGGTAAATCCCTTCCCTTTCATCTTCCTTCTCTTCCTTCTTCATATGACCTAAATTCAAACATTCATTGGTGACTTTCGTGAATTCTTCCTTTAGTTTTCCATTTCTCTGGAACTTCCTTTCTAGTTGTTGGAACTTGTTAGTTGCTTGTTGGTTTGTTTCATCGCAAACCTTTATTGTTTCTTGTTTTGTTTGTTTCAGAGGCAGATGTACTTCATAGACTTCATACTTACCTGTTTCATCTCTTACTGTTGTATTTTTGGAGATTTCTTCACAACTTTCTTCCTCCTTAGACCAAGCTTTCTTGGTTGTGTAAAGTTGTATTTCCAATTCCCAGAATTTTCTTAGTAGATTGTGAAAGCTCCTGACATAATGAGACCTGTTTGAATTGACCTCAATATCACCTGACAAGATCCACCCGAGACGAGTGTGCTGCGCGATTACGTCACCTGGCCCCCTAATCAAACCACTATCTATTATCTTAGCATAGATTTTCGCACTAAGTAAAATATCTATCCTACCCGGTACGTTGAAGGTGGGGTCAGCCAGTTGTATATCCTTAAGCTGTGGCCAATTATAGCCTCTAATTTCCCTTTCAGGCAACCAACGCGTTATAGACCTTAATACATATGCATTGTTTACATTAAATGAGAAATTTGTATCATATCTAGACGTAATCTGTAAATCTACTAAGTGCTTAAGAGATGTGCGATTACCTTCACCAACACCAAACATGACGCCGCTGATCTCGTTTTTCTTTAAACCTAATAAATCGACGACTCTTGATGTTACTAGTGACACCTCTGAACCTGGATCTATGAGAGCACGGAAGACGTGTGACTGACCTGAACTCGATGTGACGTCTACCAGTGCTGTGGCTAACCATATATTCTCACCAGGCTGTTCTCCGCTTGCCACATGCGCTGTAACCTTGGTGACAAACTTTTCTTCGTTTGTGTGTGCAGGCGGATCCTCTTTCGTTGCAGTTGTAACCTGTTTATCTTCACTTACTTGCTCCTTCTCTCTATGTAATAAGGAGTGGTGTTTCCTCTTGCAGATTTGACATGTTGTGTGTTGTTTGCATTTAAACACGGTGTGATTCGGTATGAGACAATTATAGCACAAGTTGTTGCCTTGAACGTGGCTATATCTCTCTTCAATGGGTAGCTTACTAAACTGCTTACAATTATGTATGTAGTGCTTTTCTTTGCAGAAGGTGCATTGCAGATCATCGTTGCTTGCCGTTGTATGAAATGACTTCGGTTTAATACTAGGTGGTTGTTTGTAACTTCTATTTGCAGGTTCTACCATCTCTAGTGTGCGAAACCGCGTTTCCAAGAATTGCTTCAATCTTTCAAATCCAGGCAGATCATCAGAACTATCTTCACTAATTGTCTCTTCCCACTGTTTATGACTGTTGACATCTAACTTAGATATGACGACAAACGTGACGATTGCACCCCACTGATCGGTAGGTAAACCCAAATTCTTCAGCGCGTTCATACATTCAACAGTAGTATCTAACAGCTGCTTAATCGCAGAAGCCGATTCTTGAGATAACGCTCGTTGTCCAAAAAACTTCTTAAAAACGGTATTCGCGATATATCTCTTGTTATTATATCTCTTTTTCAGAATAGCCCACGCCTCAGTATAATTCTCTCCGGTGATTGAGAACTGCCGTAATAATACTTCAGCATCGCCCGTCAGACTACTTTTTAGGTAGTGTAATTTCTGTACGTTTTCTAATGACGAGTTGTTATGAATTAATGCCACAAAAAGATCGTGAAATGATTGCCACTCTGTATAATTCCCACTAAAAGTCGGTATTGAAATTCTAGGCAAACGGACTTCACTATTGGATGTATTTGTGTTACTCACAGTGATTTGGTTGGACGTGTTTACAGGTGCGATTTCAGAACTAAGCTTCAATAACGCCGTCTTTAACTCTCCTTTATATGTATAAACTAACTCCTCAAACTGGTCGAACATATCATCGGCGAAGTACGGAAGTAATTGTCTATCTTCTATTGAAATCGATAAGAGTATCTCCTCGTGAACTGTCTTAAACTCCTTCCAATATGTATCTAAAGTATCCATTCTTCCTTGTACATATCCAATAGTTATCCTTTCCTTAGGCGACTTTTTGTAGTTGCTATAAGCCTTTTTTATCTTTTCATAAGTATCTTTCTGAAGTAATATACGTTTTTCTATTTGCTCCATTGTGTAATTTCACTACCACGATATCACCAAATTAAATACAGAATCACTAAGTTCTAGAATGTTCCAACGCGGCACTCACTTTTTACCGTGTAGGGTAAGCGCATAAGTATGTAGGTAAGTTCGCGCTGCATATAGTACGTAATGTCCACTGCTATCTTATTTTGCCGCTGTATATGTATAAATGCACTATTCCACTGTCCCTTGAAACATGTCAAATCACTCAGTTCAATTTAGTTCGAACAATAACGGTTGTAGAAACATTTTGTTGTAAATCCCAAAGTTACCAATCTATATCGTTCTTTTCACTTTAATTCACTTTAACACTTTATTATCCGCTTTATTGTCCACTTTTTTGCACTGATTTGTCCATATTTAACTCCAAATTACATTAAATTCACTCCGCGAAATAGGTCACCGTAAATGATATCCGTGGTCGATGGACCATATGTTCTAGATGTTAAGGTTCATTTTGGAGTGAAGGTGTTAGAAGAAATTAAAACAGGTCCATACGCTTATGACTATTTATTGCAACTAAAAATGCAGCGGTGGGTTGGCTTATCATAGGTACATATAGGTATACATGTATACGTGCGTATAGCTAATCAAATTTCGACTTAACATAATGCGACATACGAATTCGTAGAATGATCAAGACACGTTTAAGATCTATATTTAACTAAACGATATGTCGAAATTGACTTTTATTTCGATTCCGCTGTGATCCCAGTAAGATCTATCTACGATATTTCTAACGTCAAAGTGGCATTGGTTGCCCGAATCGAGCTGCTTCTGTCATTTATACGACGTACAAACGAGATCTAAATGAGAACTTATCTAAACCAGAACTTATCGTTATCATATCTCATTCTTCGAATCGGGCCGATACTAGTTACTAACTAGTTTGACTATCCAGTTATCTGTAAAATTTGTGGTTACAATTTTTTGTACTGCTTTTTGGATTTTATTATTCTTTTATACCTCCATTACTTCGGAATCTCGCACTTTCTTATGGACAACCATGATCTTATCAATAGAGTATTTATTTAAATATTTTATTGGTATAGGTAAATATTTATACTTATCAAATATGTGTTTTGAAAACATTTTGAAAACTATCTTCGTAAAAATATTAGGTATATCAAATGCTAACAAAATCTGTCATGTTTGTTTACATTATTTGCCATTTCTATTGAACTCTATAGTATGTTTTATTTATTTATTTATTGTTCGGAGAACCAACAGCTATAAATTGTACAATAGTTATATATATAGATAACAAAGAGCCAATTATAGGTTCCCACCAGTAAATACCACCACCACCACCACCAGTAGGTTTGTTCTAAATATTACTGGAGTTGTATGAGTAAATCGATTAAACGCATATTATATGTCAACCACAAAGTGACTTTTAAATAGGTATGTATATATGGTTTTGAATTTGTCAAGCTAGAACAAAGAGAGTACGTAACCTCTGCGTTTATTAGTCTGTCAACGTCAAAATAAAACGAAGAAAAACAACATGACGGATGGGGGGGTTGTCGTTGAGATTCAAGATGGCGAACACGTCTCTAGAATATTTTTTTGTGTTTTGCTCATTCATGTAGTTTAAAGTGTAATATTGATAGCTTATTATGCAGTGAACTATCGTAGAAGTGTGCAGCTAATGAAAAACTAATCTTGAAACGCGTTTAACCATATTTTAATCAACACCCGGCAATCCATCGTGGCTTTTAGTAAAGTCCAGCTATCTCTTTACTAAAAGCAACTACCGAACAACGTCATGCTCTACGAGCACACTTAAAACTTACAACATAACTTGACATTGGCAAAATCATCATAGATTTGATGGAAGCCATATTTTAAAAGAAGAAGAAGAACATGACGGATGCCTACTGGGACATACTTCAAATACTACTCAAATACTCTGAGTTTGTGGATAAATAGGTAATCGATCAAATACCTAGTTACTTAATGTAAAAATGTGTTGCACATCGTGGATTGTGCGAGTTTGTCTAGTAGACGATAAGAAAATAAGAGCAGAGCTTATTTGTTTACTTGGAGTACGTGTTGCGCTTGGAGCCAGGAAGATGGATATTTTCTTACGGAACAGGTTGTTTTATTAAACATTATCAGCAACACAAACTTCGTGAAGACTCGTCTTATCTAATCAAGACAATCTACAATAGCACATAGGATTCGTTTAAATAATGTAATGAAGATTCCGATAATAGCATAGCTAGTAACGGTGCATTATCAATTGATTTCTTTTTATGACCTGATTTTAACTGACTTTCAAAACATAAGTGCTACTGTGTGAAAAAAAATTCTTTTCACGTTATATTGAGGCTTATTATATTATGGTTTTATAAAGTAATGTTTTTTAATAGATATGTTTGTATTGTTACAGGTAGAAAATAACAACTGGACAGCTGACGGTGAAAATGAAAATAAAATCATCAATATCAAAAAACGTTAAGCAAATTCGTGACTTCAATAAAACATTTTGGTGATAACAAATGGTGACACTAAGGTGAATGGCTCTAGATAGACCTAATTGAATGTAGATATAGTATACAACAACCACATTTGTTATAAAATATTCAATCAAAGTAAACATCAGACAAGCTTACAAACAGACGTATGAAGGAATATAAAGGATGAAAACAGTGAGAAATATTTATAAATTGTGAAAAGATGTAGTGAAAGCAAAAACAGGTACGCCTTAGTGCGCAGACAGAGTATACTAACTGACCTCAAATAGTGCTTCGCAAGAGACTACAAGATATGCAGTGTGTGTAAAAGTGCGTCAAGATGCAGACGAACGTGCAGATCGACTCTAAAAATCTACGTCACTCTCCGGATCATGGGAAGGGCAAGGGGGCTTACCGGCCTACTGCAGAGGTAAGTTACATCTATTGAAAATGTTGTTCAGAATATATGTATTAGGGAATGCTCCCAGTACTGAGTTAATATGGCAAGAACCGGGAATTCCCGGTTCTTAAAACTGTATTTGTATAGAAAACCAGTACCGACAGCACTCCCTAATATGTATGTTGTTGTTGCACGTTTCTACAGAAACTTCCTGCCTCGCACAGCTAAACTGTGGAATGTTCTGTCGCTTGCGGTATTTCCGGACCGGACTACGACTTTTAAACCTTCAAAAAAAGTGCTTACTCCCATCTCAAAGGCCGGCAACACACAACCCCTCTGGTGTTGCGGGTGTCCATAAGCGACGGTAATCGCTTACCATCAGGCTATTCATCTGTCTATTTTCCTTCTATATCATAAAAAACTACCTTCATATTGTCCCATCAGACTATGGTCAATTTGGTCAAATATAACAAAATCGTACTGATGACTTATGATGATCTGGTGAATATCTGATTTTGATTATCAACATGTAGTTAGAAAAGAGCGTTTGAGGGAAAACCGACCGCACGCCGCCCGGCCGGTCGACCTAGGTATCGATGGGCGGATGTGGTGGACACGGATCTGCGCGAGCTCCAGGTTGAAGACTGGCGAGAAACTGCACAGGACCGGGATCAGTGGCGAGCAGTAGTGTTGGAGGCCAAGACACACTTTGGGTCGCTGCGCCAGAGGAGTAAGTAAGTAGCAAGTAACATGTAGTTCACGGAATTTGAAGGATTATCACTTTTGAACCTTAATGCCATCACGTAGAATCGAAGAGTGACAAAGCTTCAAATTCCGTGACTATTTCTATGTTTCAATTTCAAATAATATGTCCAGAGGCAGTGGACATCGTTATTTCTTAGCGGTAACCGTGATACAGTCCGGATGGGCTATTAAATTTCATAAGTAGGCTAATTGTCACTCAAATTATCGTATTATTTTGTAATCTAGTAGTATTTCTTTTAATACTGCGTCGATGGCAAACAAACATACGGCTCGCCTGATGGTAAGCAGTCTCCGTAGCCTATGGACGCCTACAACTCCAGAAGAGTTACATGCGCGTTGCCGACCCTAACTCTCCACACCCTCCTTGACCACTGGCAACCTTACTCACCAGCAGGAACACAACATAGTTGTTACCTAAACATAGCGTTATAAAAAGCTTGTTAGCCAAATAACACTAAGTCTACTTATTTATTTATTTAATCGTATGGCATTATATATACATTGAGGGCAATCAGAGTGTAGCCTTGCTGTGTTCAGGTCCTCAGCAGGCCCAGGATATGAGTGGAGCGGGCAGCGTTGGATTGATGGTTCCGAGGTGTAAACCGGTTCCGAGCCTCGATTAATAGCACCATACATACCAAACAAAAGGGTTTTATAGAACTACATACTTATTCACCTACTGGCTGTGCCGGCGACTACGCCCGCGTGGATACAGTTTGTGTAATTTGATAAGCAGTTGGCTAAAAAAATACATCGGTTTTCTTTTGATTTTTAAATAAATTGAAAACTTACGGAAACTGTAGTACTTTCCTATTATACTGTGGTGTCAACTACACCAGTTTATAGTAGTGGCGGATTCATCTCGTTTTATCGCATAGTCGTAAAATCTTTTGTCTATAGGTGCCGCTTCACTGGAGGGATATAAAAAACATTTCTTTCCTTCTATAAACTTAGGTTTACTATCAACTTTCAGCGAGATAGGGTGGAATTCAGTGGCGAGCCTCAATACCTATCCCTTGAGGTTCGGAGCTTATATAGCTTGCAAATATGAATCTTTTTCAGCATTTTTACTTGGCCTTTCCATATACTTATATGCGCACATTTTTTGAAATTTGGTGTAATTTTTAAACCCGACGAATACAGAGGGATGTTATAAGTTTGACGCCAATATATGTCTGTCTGTGGCATCGTAGCTTTCCAACAGATGGACCGATTTTAATGCGATTTTTTGTGAAGGCGAGTTTCCTTGCGGTAGTTGTTAGCTATGTTTGATGGAAATCGATCCAGCCGGTTGAACAGTATCAGCTCTTTTTGGCATATAGCGTAGTCCGTATTTTTTTTTAATTTAATAGTTATGTAATTTCAAATACGTACTATTATAATTTATAATGTATGCTAACATGGAACTGATCTGATGAACTTGTTGACGAAGAATACTACATGGTGTTTGAGTTCAATAGCAAACTCTCGAATATAAATTATGATATGTGCGAAGGACAGGATGTGCACTCAGAATTAAATAAAAGATAAAGTTTTTTTTCGAATTACTTGATTTGAATATTTTTATTTCTAATTAATCTTAATTATGATCTGAGTATAGTTCGCTACAACGCCTTTAAATGATTTTTAAGTTCAATTATAAAAAATTCATTTCATTACATTTGACTTTGTCGACTATTAAACACAATACTATTAGACTAATACTTCTTCCTCGCGCTGTCCCGGCATTTTGCCATGGCTCATAGAAGCCTGGGGTCCGCTTGACAACTAATCCCAAGATTAGGCTCTATAGTTCTTACGAAAGCGACTGCCATCTGACCTTCCAACCCAGAGGGGAAACTATTAGGCCTTGGTGGGATTAGTCCGGTTTCCTCACGATGTTTTCCTTCAATGAAAAGCGACTGGTAAATATCAAATGATATTTCCTACATAAGTTCCGAAAACTCATTGTCATTGGTACGAGCCGGGGTTTGAACCCGCGACCTCCGGATTGCGAGTCACACGCTCTTACCGCTAGGTCATCAGCGCTTTTATATTATTACTAATAATAATAAATTACTAAATACTATTGCCTAAGTCTACTCTAAGGGTCAAATATAAGCACAAATTTTCTTTTCTATAAATACCACGACCTAAATCTGGAAAGTCTTCTTTCTAACGTCAGAGTCGCTGAAACCAGGCGACTAAATAAATAACTAAGAGCTATGAAATATGGTGTTTGAATGATTACGCATTTTCCGGATAAGTAGGCAGACATTGGACTCCTCGATGAGAGGCTGGCGCCGTTCTATTTACTGAAACAATGCTTTATACCCGGAGGCCAATTTGAACTTACAGTCTGATATCAAAATGATATCTAAATGATGTTATTTGCGTCTGCATTTCGCCGATACTTTTTCATACATATTTTGGCGAGAGTGAGATGCACGGGTGGATCAGAACAAAATTACATCATTTTGATATCCAATGTAATTTTCAATTGGCCTCCCGACTACCCAGCGTAGATGGTTATATTCTTGAGGAGTATCTTTCTATGTTATTTTGATATAGTCTTTACAGTAGTTTTGAACTACTGAAAGGATTTTAAAGATTGACTTGTGTGTCGATTATTTTTAACGCAGATTACTTGCGGCTTAGTATGGGAGTGCCATCACAGTATCTCACTGCAGAGATACCTACTCAAACCGCTCTAGCAATAAAAGAGCTTAAAGCTTGTACGAAAAATGAAATTTTTGTCTAAAACTTATTTAGACGTGAATTCTTTTGATTTGGTCTAAAAATAATGTCTCTTTATAAGTGCAATATGAGTAAAACACATTAGACATAGATAATTTAACATAGATAATTGAAAATTATCCATTTACATATTATTATACTTCCTTATAGTTTAAAAATCACCGAATAGTGGTATGTCAGTGGATTGCGCCAGTCCTTGATTTCTTTATCGTACCAAAAGTACTGTCCTTTTACCGACTGATCCATGTCCAGAACCACATACACCGGAGCTTTGCTGGCCTCTTAGATTGTGTCAACGCCCATTCCACGCGTCAAATCCAGGGTGAATAGAATTTATTGAAATGTTCCAGTCAATTTCTCTTTGTTGCACGATAGTCAACGCGCAAAGTGCTATCTTGGAAACCCGATAAGCAAGCAATTGGGTTTGGGTAAAGTCCTCTGGTTTCAACGTCCCAGTTTTCACGGAGTCTAAAAACCAGTTGACAAACGCATCAATGTCAGCTTTCTGCACATCCCTAGCAGTCAGTCTAGCGATCCAATTTTTGTTTCTCAAATTAGAAATGTGTCCTAAATCGCTTGAGATGTTTAGGACTCTTGCATCAGGATTCAGGATCGGGTAGAAGTGCTCCTGAATTGTTAAGATGGCCTGGTAATTGGTATTAATTACTGGAATTGCCTCTTCATAAATGATTTCTTTCCAGTGTTCTGTTAAAACAGCGGCGTTGTTAATAAGAATGTCCAAGCCTCCATGTTTGTTTTTTACATAATCCGCACATTTTTTGACACTTGATGAATTAACCTTTTGATTTAAGCTTTTCAATCGCACCGAGTCCTCGTCGCTCATTCCTTGCTGTTAAATACAGGGTTTTTACTCACCGTTTTAGTAATTCTTCAACAATTGCGAAACCGATACCTTGATTGGATCCTGTACCTAACTAATGCAACTTTATCACTCATGATTGGATCTTCTTTGCTGTCGTAATTTCTTTTCACGAGAGTTTCTACGAACTGAATTTAGAAGTGTATTGCAATTGTTATGTATGCGTTAGGACGTGAACGAGTTATCTCTAGTACACTTTAGATATCACTGCCATCTGATCTGAGTGAACACATTAAGTGCAGTCATCGGACATTGTAAATAACTTTAGAGTGGTTCGATCTTGATGCATTTACTCGTAATGTATCTTTAATTGCATTTTAAACTTTACAAGCATGTTTTAAAGTCGATATTACAATGTATTATATTAAGGAAATATTAATAATATTTTTGGTTATGTTATCATAAATGTTAATTTTGTTACCTATCTGGTTACACGTGTATAAATATCATATGTAATCGAGGTACGTACAATATTGTAGGAGTTGCATTTTATCACGATTACTACGATACAACACGGTACACGATTACATGCCTCCCATTTTGTCGTATTTGGAAAAAAATTCTAAATGGGGAATTGGGTTCGCGAGGTTAAGTTATATCACTAAATTGTATGGAGTCAAATTGTATGTACGAAAATTATTTAGGTAAATAATGATGATTCAAGTTGTGGCTATTGGCCCAATTATAAGAATAAAAAGAAATAACGAAAGAAATAAGAAATATAGAAAAGTTCTGGTTTATATAGATATCGATTCGGGTAACCAATTTCACTTTGACGTTAAAAAGATCGTACTCGTAGATAGATCTTATTGGGATCACAGCGGAATTGAAATAAACGTCAATTTTGACATGTCGTTTAATTATCGATCTTTTTAAGATCTTTCCAAGATCTTAAACGTGTTAAATCATTCTTCGAATTGGGCCGTGTATGCACCGTTTTAGGATAATTCATTAATATACTGAACGTCCGGTTATTAATGAATAAACTTCTAACCACCGATAGGTCTAAATAATAGTTTACCGAATACTTATTGTAAAATGGTTAAATAAATATATGGCTCAGATGGTGATTAAAGTATTTTATTCTCCATTTTGTTCGAGCCTTCCTCCCCTGGTTATCTTAAACGTAAATTCACTTTTATCACCCCCCGTCCAGAATGTGAACTCCGTTCCTCCCGTTCTCTCAAACTCTCGATTCCTTCACACCGTACTGGTTTTATGTCTAACTCTTTCGCCGTTGAGGCAATCCGTCTCTGGAATTCCCTCCCTCTCTTTATTCGACAAGCCCCAAGCAAACCCGTTTTCAAACGACTACTTCGCAAGCATCTTCTGTCATCATCATCATCATCATTTAAGAGCATGGCTCTTGTCGGTGGAGTAGACGCCAGTTTTCGCGGTCCTCGGCCAAGTTCTTTAGGTCCCTGTAAGACACGACATTTACTTTTCCTTTTAGTTGCTGCGTGTAATTTGCTCGTGGTTTTCCTCTTCCTCTTCTACCTTCGATCTTGCCTTCCAAAATAGTTTTAAAGAAAGTGTCGTGTCTTATCAAGTGACCTATCATTTTTCCTCGTCTATTCTCTATGGTCCTCAGTAGGTTTCTCCTCTCTCCAACAATTCCCAGCACTTCCTCGTTCGTTTTTTTCTCAGTCCAACTTATTCTCTCCATTCTTCTCCACAACCACATCTCAAAAGCCTCCAAGCGTTTCCTATCCTTCTGCCTCATTGTCCACGTCAGAAGAACTTAAATAAGGTTCACCGTCATGTATATGTACATAATTATATGTATTAGTCTATCTTTTATACATTATATAAGTAGTAGTATTTAACTATTTATATATTTTTAATATTATTTGACTTCACGTTTAATTTTTTCCTTATTATTTGTTATTATTTTTTCCTGCACCAACATACACAAATGTCTCTGTTTGACCCAATGGTTGACTGGTAGAGAATGCCTTTTGGCATTAAGTTCGCCATTTGTACATTTTTCTTTATGTGTGCAATAAAGTTTAAATAAATAAATAATAAATAATAATTAAAGCGAAGAATGGTGCTAGCTATTAAAAACGTAAGAAAAGATCGATTATATCGAAAATCATAAAGCTTTTGCTAGACCAATAAGTCCATTTTATGAACCAGCCTAAGGTGCCCTGTCGGTTGTTAGAAGGTTATCCATTCAATTACCGGGTAGGTTATCCATCAAATTAATGTTAATGATCGTATAAAAGTTCGACAGTTCCCAGCAGTGAATTTTCATCCCTCCACCAGAAGATTAGAACATATCAATATTATTCTGTCTCTCAGGCGTTAAGCTGATTGTCATTAAAAAGTAATCACCATAATGATTGATGGAGCTCACAAAACTGCTTAGTCATTAATATTGCGCTTTTAAAACTCATTTGGAAAATCCTGTAGATTACATATTTTTTTAGGCATGTCAAGTTGCGATTTCAGTACTATGCCCGTCCTTAAGTAACGATGTTATAAGATACGTAAGATAAGCAACGGCATCCAACTTCGTGTAAATACTTTGGTTGACTGATAGCACTTATAAATCAGCGCGTCTCACTCGGACATTCATTAGCGTGAGCCCGAACATTTTGAGATAATACAGTGTTATGAGAGTTTATTAATCTACTGCTTGTTGGATCGCGTAGTTTTGTCATAGCCAAGAAAGGACTGTGCGGTCAAGGAATTTATTTATTTAATCTTTATTGCACAATACATGAAGGTACAAATGGCGGACTTAATGCCTTAAGGCATTATCTACCAGTCAACCAATAGGTTAAACCAGAAAGATTAAGTAGGTGCAGTGTCTTTTAAAGTAAATGAATTTGTCACCGACACTATATATGAATATAAACTATATATTGATAAACTTACACGTATACTTAATACAAATAAACATACATATATTAATACATACATAATTATACCGAGTGTGAATCATTAAGTTGATGAAGATGAAAGTTTGTCAAGGAAATACTTACGCAACATGCGCTTGAATGTGAATTTGGTCTGCGCTTGTCTGATAGAGAGTGGGAGAACGTTCCAAAGTCTGATTGCCTGAACAGTGAAAGAATTGGACATGAAACCCGTTCCGTGTTGGGGGACAATGAGCTTAAGACTACGGGGAGAGCGAAGACCTGTGCCTGGACGTGGGGTAACAAATTTAAATTTCGAACGGAGATAATCTGGGGCGGACGGGTCAAATAAGATTTAGTAGAGAGTACATAGAATACGAAGGGACCTACGCTCTCGAATAGGGAGCCAATTAAGTTTTCTACGGAAAGAGGAGATATGGTCATACTTACGAAGTCCGAACACGAACCGAATGCAGCTATTAAGGAGCCGGTCAAATTTATTCAAGGAATCTTGAGTGAGATTAGTGTAACAAACATCAGCATAATCAAGGACAGGCTTCTGCCTGTTACGTATTTGTCCAAGAGCTTGGACGAGGAGAGTTTTTGTGCTGACCGGGAGATTTTTTTTAAAACGATAGAGTGCTCTTAACGTGTTAATTACTCTACGACTGACGTCGGACACCTGAGGTTCCCACGTGAGCCCATTGTCGATTGTTAGTCCCAGGTTCTTCACTTGCGATGAAAGCGGAATAACTTCTGTTTCAAAGAGAACCGGTGCCAATTCAGCAGTATTTACCAAAGCAAGTAAGCGGGTGCTGCCAAGTAATATGGCCTGGCATTTGGCTGAGTTAACTGTGATTCCAAAGCAATGTGACCAAGTGGAAATACGGTTAAAGTCTAAGTTTATTTCAGCAATTGTCTGGCCCAGATCCTTTGCACTCGCTTGGGTATAAAGCTGCAAGTCATCAGCATACAGATGGTAAGAGCATTTAATTTTAGAAGTAATAAGGTTAATAAAAATTGAGAAAAGAAGAGGTGAGAGAATTCCGCCCTGTGGAACACCAGAAGTAAGAGTGCACCAGTCAGAAGACGTAAGATCAGAACGAACCGACTGACGGTGGTCCTGAATTTAATTTCAGTACCATTTCGTACCTTGTCACAGTATATAATGAGGTCCCTAGCGACTTTCATATTGAACCTTTTGTAAGAAATCGATATGTTTTCTAAAAGACCTACGTATTTGTCCATCGCTTCGTTCAGGATTCAATGCACGCCCTCAGCGTAAATATGTCATTTTGCTCCATTGTGAGACAATCTACTACGCCTGACTGCCGCGATCCCGTCATGCAGTCACACCCGCACCATAACCACATTGAGATTAGGTACATTAAAAATATACATTTAATATATTAAATAATTTATTATATTTAATATATTATTATTTAATATATTAAATATATAAGTTTAAATTCAAGCAGTGTTATCGTCTATGCTGTACCAAATTGAGCTCCTTGTTTATGTATATCTACACAGTACAGGCGTTTTCAAAATATACATTACCCAATACAGATTTGTAATTTTAAGCTTGAGTAACGCGCATATGACTCCTGGGGGTGTAGCCAACATGCCGATCGTTTACTCTCCGTAGCGAATGAAACGTAACTGTCACTGTCATACTAATATGGAAAAGTGATAGATAGACACAAAGCGTTCCGTTGTCGTAGCGCAAGCGGTTCTCATCTTGGCTAGGCACCCTGGAGAAGCTAAGCGTTCATATTCTATGATAACTGCTTACCATCAGTTAAGCTTAAGCTATATGCTTGTATGCCAACTACATGATATTTTTTTTTATTTTTTTATATACCACATCGGTGGCAAACAAGCATACAGCCCGCCTTATGGTAAGCAGTCACCGTAGCCTATGGACGCCTGCAACTCCAGAGGTGTTATATACTCGTAATCAATATATTTGACATAATCGACTACGGCTTTATGTAGCGTTATACAAACAAATCAATTTGTACATTCACCAAAATCTACTCAGTAATTTACGACAGATACGACATTCATAAGTAATAGGCTGCCTTTCAGGGGAAGATGAGCGAAGATGGGACGAACCGTCGTGTGGAAAGCAACCAATAGCAATGTTTGTATTCCACGTCTCTTCTCCGCTCCGCTGAACTACAAACAGTGCTATTGGCTGATATCCTCGCGTCTCCTCTCATCCCTGCTTATTTGTTTCAATGTAAGACTAGCCTTATAACCCTTCACACATTTAGGTAATAAATAGAACAACTGTATAAATCGAGCCCCTATGCCGTACGTCAAGATGGCGGCTAGGAGATGGATGACAGCCATTCAGCTGGAATCTTTATCCGAGTATTCTAATAAATCTGCTGCTGCTAACAATATTGCGCTTAGATAAGGAAAATGAACAAAATGAACACTTCGTTGGTTCACGTGCGCTTTGAAATCAGAAATCAGAAATATTTATTGTGCAAACTGTGTAGGTACAAGAATATGACTATTAGGTACATTTTTTGATGAGTATCAACAGTTTTACCCTTCTCGGGCATACAATTATTTTTAACTTAAACTAGGTTTTAATATTTTATCTTAAACTATATTTTAATATACATTTAGGTTTACATAGTTATAAAATTCTTTTAAGTTATATAAGACTTTGTCTATTAAAAAGTTTTTAAGCATCTTTTGATTTTATTTATCAGTATATATACTTAGGTTTATTTATTGCACACAAGCAACACTATGTTATGTATTAGAATGAAATACATGATGGCCTTTATGACGGGCTTGAATATCCATGTCTTTAACTCGTTCTTTACCTCCCCTAAAATAGGTATGTTCAGTCGCCATCAGATATATGGTAGCGGCCAAGGTACTCAAATATTTCGGAGCAGCATTAAATTTCAATATATTAGTTACGATAGATAAGGTCTATAATATCGGACCATATAATTCGCCGTAAATTTGGGAGCAGCGACTTTTCAATTAATTCGTGACATACAATGAGACAAAGATATCGTAACAAACAGATCGTCAATGGTATCTAAGCAGTCAAGGTGATCATAAATATCGGAACATTTATGAAAAAATATACTGTAAATCCGTATGACATAGTACAGTCGCCATCAGATATATCGGAGCGGCCAAGGTGGTCACAAATATCTGAACAAAACCTCTATTGTCAAGGCGATAAAGTACATGTTCAGATATTTGTCCGCTCCGATATATTTGATGGCGACTACCTACACATTTGAATTCGTTACTACCTATATTGACTAAGTTGTCAATGTCAAGGATGATTTTGACGACTATTATGGATGAGCAAGTAAGTTTCTTAGACACATGAGATAATTTCAAGCAGCATTCTCGAAAACTGTATATTGATAGGTAAGCTAACGACACCAGTGCTCGATATTCACGCAATGATCGACACTTTCAACCTTATTTCATAAGTAATAGACGTGAACTACTGGTGTCGTTTATTGGGTATTAAGTTGTCGATCATTGGTATCACTACCTTATTCATATGAATATAAAAACTTAATATAAATAAAAAAACTGATTTAGTAGAAAATATATTTATTTTAAGAATCAAACACGAACAATATTTACTTATACCATTAAAATAACCTTTTAATACGTGCTTCGCTAGCCGTAAACAAAATAAAACTCTGCTTTTCTTCAGCCTGTGAAAACGTTAGTACTTCGTGTAACTTCCCGGTGGCTCGGCGTTTAATACAGCTTGCAATCGTCTTCGCATTGAGCCGACCAGATTTTCACACACGTTTCGCCCTCTAAAAGACTCCCAAACGTTAAGAGCGTGGCGTCTTAAAGCATCTTTGGTGCGACACTGGTTTCCGTCCCACTCTTGCACCATTTTACCCCATAGATTTTCTATGGGGTTGAGATCGGGGCTCTTTGCAGGCATTTTTATGCGAGTCAGCACATCTCTGTGGTCATGAATCCATCCCTGAACCAAGCGAGCATTATGCACCGAGCTGTTGTCTTGCATGAATGTTATATGCTCATTGGGGTAAAATATTTGGGCAGTAGGCAAAAACGACTCCTCAAGTATTTCTTTGTAATCCACCGCATTCATACGACCTGTAATTTCTACCAGCTCCCCTGGGCCATCTTTACACATCCAGCCCCAAAATCCAATTGTAATACGCCCACTCTGGCGGTTAGGCACTACATTTTGCTCCAGATAACGCGTATTGTCTGGTCTCCATAAACTCATTCTGCCATTATCTGCTGAACAGAACACCTTTTCGTCCATAAAAATGACTTTATTAAAATTATGATTCAAATACCTAGCTGCAAATTGCAACCTGTCCTCTTTGTGTCTATCAGTTAGTGCCGGTTTCCTTGCTGGCACTCTATTTTGTAAACCACCCTCTTTTAGACGCCGTCGTATGGTACTGCTCGATACTTGGTATTGGTTTGCAAACTGGGTGGTATTTATGAATCTTTCTTCCATATCCATGTCTAGACGCCGTGTCGTAGAACGTGGACGTCCAAAAGATACATGATTCGACAAAGCTCCTACTTGCTGCCATCTCTCCAGCCATCGATACACGGTGTTTCTCTGAAATAAAATTTTAATTTATTAAATCATTATCGTAATAACCTTTGCATTTAAATTCTGTAAGTATGTATAGTAAACAATACTTACTGCAACTCCAACTTCATTAGCTACGTCTGTTATAGGCAGACCATCATTCCGCAATTGTATAATTTTCTTTTTTATTTCAATATCTACGCGATAGGGTATCATGGTCGTGGGCAAAATTGTTAAAGATTAAAATAACAATTTTCGCAGTCTACTTTCGATAAAATATTACGAGGATAACAATTGCAGGAAGTTGTCAACGTCAAGAATATAGAAAACCAAGAAAACATGAAGAAATCAAATATCGAACGCAGTTTGAAGTAGGACTACGCGAGTTAAAAGAGTTCGCACGTGAAAGATAATTACCAAGTAGGTTCTAGTACTTGATCAACAATTCAAACGTGATAGATATTAGATACCTATACTAATCATTTTAAGTGCAGTCGCCATCAGATATATCGGAGCGGCCAAGGTGGTCACAAATATCTGAACAACGCTATTCTCAAGGCGATAAAGTGCATGTTCAGATATTTTGAGTGTCTTCGCCGCTCCGATATATTTGATGGCGACTGTACAGTCGCCATCAGATACATCGGAGCGGCCAGGGTACTCAAAAATATGCGAACAAGCACTTTATCGCCTTGACAATAGAGGCGTAGGGATGTGACGACCCCATCGCCCACTGGTTTTCACCAGCGCAATCAGTCAACGCAGGGCAGCTTGTGGCGAGCTGTTGGAGAGTAGCGACTCCACGTACCTGAGTGCCCCTGGGGTGCCCTGTCGGATGGTGGGACAGGTCCCCTGCCTCTGGCTTGCCTTAGCCGGCTGTCCAGAGTGGGGTCGTTAGAGCTTTGTTCTCGAGGGTAGATGTGGAAACCTACGTGGCGAGTTGGCTATATGTTTAAAGTCCAGTGACACCTCTCTACCCCCAGCTCCCGCACCGGTGTTGCCCTTGAGCCATCTTTGATGTCGCTTTTTATGGGGGCCCATCTTGCGGAGGGCGAGTCACCGTCTGCCGGAAATAAAATTGGATACCGTTTTATTAGGCAGGCGTCCGGTTCTTCATCCAATAGCCCAGTAATCAGTCCATACTATTCACCCAATAGCCTAGTACATTTTAGACTCCATTAACTCTCAATAGTCCTTACACCATGGCGGGTGCTGTCGCTTAGTGTACCCCTCTCTTTTCATTAAATTGGCAAAAGGGCCTCTGCGCGTTGGCTTCGGCTCCGCATACGCCTCCCAAAGGTCCGGAACACCATTGTTCCGTGGTCGGGAAAGACATACACGATAATAATAATGTAAAACGTAGCCTAAGAACGAAAATGAATAAAGGAAATAATAATGTTATTTTTATCCAAAAAAAAAGCAAAACTACTTATAAGGTAGAATTCATAAATCCGCGGACTGATTTGACAGCTCTTTTCATACATTTGACAATCGCTTTGTATGCCAGGAGCTGTCAAATCAGTCCGTGGAATTATGGATTTTAACTTAGACGGGGAGCTGGCCACGTCAGATATGACACAATAATGAGAGCAACGAAACCCCTCTAGTTAGTTTGCAATACTATGCTTATTTCTAGATCCGGACATCTGGCAGCTGTAAAGTGGTGGAGGTAAAAGAAAGCAAATAACTTGAAGAAAATAAATTCTAGAGTTCTGGTTTTGATCCAATATTATGAAAAATTATGTAATTAATTAGATTATACATATAATATCTAAAGGTTTCGATTGGCGGAAGTAGTGCCAAATGATGTATAATGTAATTTTTGGTTACTCGCCTACTGTTCTTGTTTGCGCAATAATACACAATGTTTTTTGTTCTAATGTTAAAATATAGGCCCTGTTCTCTATAAATGACACAACTTTAGCAGTTTTTACCTATTGCGTCATTACTTTTTTTCAACTTAAAAACTTTGTTGGTCTGTCACTCTGATCTCCACCCATTAAAAGCTGCCAGATGCCCGGATCTAGCAATAAGGATGGTTATGCAATCTAACTGGACTGATTACAAACCTCTCATTATTGTGTCACATCTGACGTGGCCAGCTCTTAGACCATTACTTACATCAGATCTGAACCCATGACTTTGTGCTTTAACTTTTTCGACGCCATGTCAAACGCAAAACCTACCACTCAGATGCCACGACATCTAAATGTCAAAAATGAAGTTAAACTTTATGCGTGTGCATGTAGGACTATTTTGCTCTGTGGTGGGTGACCGATATATCGGTCTTTGGCGTTGGACCTGTGGTGCCGATATATACGTCTTTGGCGTGGAAAAGGTTAATAGTCAAGGGACTATCAATTACGCCATTAAGCATCTGACATCTGACATAATTTGACGAAATTAAGCTACTCATTCTACGCCCGCCAATTTTGACATTGCGTCGAAACAACGATTTTGTAGGCATTTAGTTTTGTAAAAAAAATTGTCTAATTCGAAAAAGACGGAAACATAGGTATTTTGTCACGATGACAAGTCCACACTCTTTTCGGTGAATGTCACAACAAACAATTTCGTTCTAAATTTAAAGTATTGATAACATAGTATTAATGCCTGTCTGAAACCTTATTTTCATGGGTCCAATCTTAACTACTTTAAGTTGTATTACACAAACTTAAGGTACATTTTCTATAAATGTTCCGATCTTTATGATCACCTTGACTGCTTAGATACCATTGACGATCTGTTTGTTACGATATCTTTATCTTATTGTATGTCACGAATTAATTGAAAAGTCGCTGCTACCAAATTTATGGCGAATTATATGGTCCGATATTATAGACCTTATCTATCGTAACTAATATATTGAAATTTAATGCTGCTCCGGAATATTTGAGTACCTTGGCCGCTACCATATATCTGATGGCGACTGTTCATATTGTAACTTCTAACACAAAGCTTTCTATTGTAAAAGACAGTATTTTATGGAAAGAGCGCTTACCTACTGTGTGGCAATTAAAATGTATAACTCCTTCAAAGACAAACTGAAAGCATTGCCGTTTTTTTTAAGCATTAGTTTTTATTAGAATAAGTTAAATTATAAGATGTACGCGGGTTTGTGTTTTTGCATGCCACTTGCTGGTAAAATATGCATGTGCTTCTTAGTTACTAAGTCCATCTTATATACCATATTTTGTGCAAAACGATATATACTTATCATAAAATACTTACACCTACACCTATGATTCAAATTTTATTAAAATATAGCTTGTAGTTTTCAAGTTAAATGGCTGTGATATACGGACAGATGGACTGACGAACGGACGGACGACCAGACGGACTTGACGAAACTATAAGGATTTCGTCTGTTGCTAATTTGATTACAGAATTTTATTCAAACTTGTACTACGAAATGCCAATATAATTGCCAATTAAAGCTAGTGAAAAATGTTGGTGATCGAATAAATAGCAGGATAATAAATGATGCATTAATGAGATGCAATTAATCTCTTCAGTCACAAGAGATTAATTATCCGGAGAGAGCTATAGTGCTCTTGAAGGTTAAAAAAAAAACGTTATTAAGCGTTTTCCGGAAATGTCAAGTTCTTTTAAAGTTACCGATATGTTAATTCTAGTTTTAATAATGCACAATGCACGATATCCTGTGTTGTTATCATTAAACTATATAATATTACTAAATAAAGGGTGAAATGGTCTCTGTATTTTGTCAAAACGTGACGTACACGTTGCGTTAAGTCTCATTTTGTATGGGATTTAGAAACAGCGCGCCAAGCGGGACGTTTTGGGAACTCAAAATCCCATACAAAATGAGACTTAACGCAAACGCGTAGGTACGTTACGTTTCGCTGTCGAATAAATTCTGGTCTCGGACATCATTTTGGTCTCGGACTATTGGCGCTCAAACGCAGTGAGAATACCTCGAAAGAAATGGGTGCCTTTCA
This sequence comes from Cydia pomonella, assembly GCF_033807575.1. Lineage (NCBI taxonomy): Eukaryota > Metazoa > Arthropoda > Insecta > Lepidoptera > Tortricidae > Cydia > Cydia pomonella. Next base: position 11,405,677 of record NC_084724.1, on the reverse strand, counting down.
TCTCTTGGTTAACTGTCTTTAAGCAAAACCGTCTGGAAACGATGCCATAAAGATTAGAAATAATTTAAAAATAGACAAATGCAGTTTCTGGTGAGGGTCGAACTCGCGACTCTGGATCACTGGCCTATCGCTCTGCCAACTGAGCTACCGGGCCATCACTAGGCGGAGAGATGGGCCCGTTGGAGCCTCGCCAGAGACAGCGAAATTTCCACTTTTGATTTAATACCTATAAATTGAAAAAAGTTGTACGTTTCACAACGATTTCTTAATTCAACCTCAATTCTGACAATAATAGAACAGTCGCTATCAGATATATTGGAGCGACCGAGGTGCTCAAAAATATCTGAACACGCACTAACGCCTTGAAAATAGAGGCGTTTTCGGATATTTGTAAGCGCCTTAGCCGATCCGATATATCTGACGGCGGCTGTACCATCTCTGGGGTTCAAGTTTTCCAAATAGCCGAAAACTCACACGTATCATAAAATGTTTCTATTTCAAGACAAGTCTGATGTAAACCTAATTTGTACAGAACGTGATGTCGAGTTGTCACGGACATGTTTTTTGTCGGATAATTCCATTTGTGTAGCGCCTCGAAATGTCCTCTGGAGAAATAAGCGAGTTTTGCATAATCTTGCTTCGTGTGCGGAAAGAACCAACGTTGGTCAGAAGGAAGCAACAGCCTTAGTTCTCCTGTGAGAATCAGTCATTTTGCTGATCGAAATGTTTTGTTATTTTTCTGTCTTCTGTAAGGACGATTTAGCTGTTCGGAGCAAAAATGTGATTACTCATATTAAAATGGATTTGTTGTACAATGTTTGAACCCGGGTACGTCCTTAAACTACGTCCAAAAGAGAGTAATGGGCATTGTGAATGTCTTCTCGCTTTGTGTGGTAGGGCACAGCGCAGCGGATGTCATTCCAAATCTAGAGCAGACCCCAACTGGGGAAGTACCTCCACCTTACAGAAGACCGCAGCTAAATAATACTAGACACTACTCATAGTATTGTATTCCTGCCGGTGAATAATTTCTCCAGAGCTCAACGAGGGTCGTATGCTTGTTTGCCACCGACGATAAAAAAAAACCTACGAAATCTAGACGTATTTCTGCTTTATGGATGGACGATTTTTATGCAAATTGTTGAAATATAACGGACAATAACATTCCTTGCGCAAAATATTATGAAGTTTTAAACAGATGCTTACAACAACAATCCAAAGTTTCTTATCAACAATGGCTCTGGTTTCTCGTTGAAAACTTTTAATACGCTTGAATCATGACCCGGACAAGCTTTGTATCCACTTTATGTTTACAGTAACTTGATGGTGCTTCAAGATTAAAGGAAAAATCCAGTTTAAGAAGATAAACGAGCAAAGTTACTCCAAGAACATGATTTATAAATAAAAGTATATTTATAGTTTATATCAGCTGCAAAATCACAACAATTTAACGATACTGCAGTCAATCCTATTGGGCTATGAGTGAATATAATAAATTTACACAGATATACAAACATGGAAAACAATATGACCCCTAAATTATAGTTTGTAGGGTGGAAATCGCCTCCAAATCAACAACATTGTAATATTATAATATTGCCCCAAATTGTTGACAGCAACTCCCGAGGGACGTAAAGGTGTGCCTATGTCTAAAATGTTAGCTACTTCTGACTGTCTGACTAATTTTAGATAATATATCTATTCGACTAAGATTATTTTACTCTATTTTAATAAAAACAAAAATATGACGGAGCGCAATTCATATCTTTGAGTGTAAGGAACATTTAATAACAAACGTTTCCTGAAAAAATGTTATTCTTCTATTCAACCCCAACATTTGTCTTAAATAGCAAATACTCGGCCCGATTCGAAGAATGCAATACTATAACGATAAGTTCTGGTTTAGATAAGGTCTCATTTTGATATCGTTTATATGTCTTATAATTGACAGAAGTAGCTCGATTCGGGCAACCAATGTCACTTTGACGTTAGAAATATCGTCGATAGATCTTATTGGGATCACAGCGGAATCGAAATAAACATTGTTTAGTTATCGATCTTTTAAAGATCTTTCCAAGATCTTAAACGTATCTTAATCATTCTTCGAATCGGGCCGACTGTGGTAACTAAAATTAAAAGAAACTCGAGAAAGAGTAATGAATATTATAATCTCAAGTCAACAGCGGGTCCACGAAATACGCCTTGGGGCCAGCTAAATCATAATCAAAAATCATTTATTTTCGTGATAAAACTTAAATTAACAGCGGTGGCAGAATGGTTCCATTTTTATCACTTGTCACTATGCCCGTCACTTTCACGCTTACATACTGGTTAGAACGTGACAGGCATGGTGACAAATGATAAAGAGCCGACCATATTAGCCCTACTGAAGTATTACAAAGAAACGGTTAAAACATATTATTAACATTGTTTATTATTAGCTAAACCAAAGAAACGAACGTGAACTCTTTCTACATATAAAATATAAATTTAGGAAATTTAATATAAGTAATAAGTAATCAACTAAGATAAGCTAAAATATATTATGTACTTATTTAATGTATTATCGCTGACTGTTTAAATACCCAAACTAAAAGAGGTTTTTAGGAGTATCAAAAAGTTCATAAGGACTATAGTCTCCATCGCCAGATCAGTAGGGCTAATATGGTCGGCTCTTTATCATTCGTCACCATGCCTGTCACTTTCTAACAAGTATGTAAGCGCGAAAGTGACGGGCATAGTGACAGGTGATAAAAATGGAACCATGCTGCCACTGCAGAATCGGATACCTATCGATAAACGGCTTGCAAATATTAAAAACAACATAGTATGCTCTGAAAATCTTTGTTAACTTTCTTAACTTATACAATCATTCTTAACTTTCTTTTGTTATCTTGATCTTATCTTATATTTATTTACTGAACTATTACGAATTTCAACGAGGAATTACACATATGACTAAATTAAGATTTCATTAAAATTTTAACTCACTACCTACATTAAATAGATTGTGATTAAAAGTCAACTACATTCAGAAATAAAAGATAGAATTTCAACGAGGAATTACCCATATGACTAAATTAAGATTTCATTAAGATCTTAACTCACTACCTACATTAAATAGATTGTGTTTAAAAGTCAACTACATTCAGAAATAAAAGATAGAATTTCAACGAGGAATTACCCATATGACTAAATTAAGATTTCATTAAGATCTTAACTCACTACCTACATTAAATAGATTGTGTTTAAAAGTCAACTACATTCAGAAATAAAAGATAGAATTTCAACGAGGAATTACCCTTATGACTAAATTAAGATTTCATTAAGATCTTAACTCACACCCTACATTAAATAGATTGTGTTTAAAAGTCAACTACATTCAGAAATAAAAGATAGAATTTCAACGAGGAATTACCCTTATGACTAAATTAAGATTTCATTAAGATCTTAACTCACACCCTACATTAAATAGATTGTGTTTAAAAGTCAACTACATTCAGAAATAAAAGATAGCTAGCTCCTATTTAAACATGCAAAATGAATATTAAGTAATTTTTATTAAATTCTAAAAGCTTAGCTAAATAATTCGGCCATTTGGAGTGTTTGCAGAGAACCTCAATTAGGCACAAATTAGCCGTCATTATAAAATTTACCGAAAAAGTCAAAGAATAAATATTCTTCACGATCGTTTTGGTTTGTTTTTATAAGCTTACCCCCTTAGGGTATAAGGCTACCAATTTTGAAAAAATATATCTTATGTTTTTTTGCCCGAGCGAGCACTAAGCCAATTCAAACGAAAGCATTTTTGCCCAAACGTAGACGTTTAGGCAAAAATGCTTTCGTTTGCATTGGTCGCATTTCTCAACCGATTCTCATGAAATTTTGTGAACAGGTTCCATACTTAAGTATATATTTGTTTGTGGGCTTAGGTTTGCGTTTTTTTTTTTCAAAATGGCGGAGCAATATATGGCTAAGGGCCCGGCTCCATTAGTGCATTTCTTTGCGTTGCGTCGCGATGTGTCATCGCAGGCGTCAACGCTGCGACATTTTACATGATTTTAATGACACGCCACACGCGATCATTGGGCCCTACTATTTAGTTTTAAGCTGTGCAAAGACAGGCTCGTAAATGAAAAAGTCATCTCTGTGCCCACTTTTATAGCAATCTGTGTTTTGCGTGAAATAACATCAAGTCCGTATGGTGTGGGTTTGTGTGCATTACTTATACATTCTTAGTTTTAAAATCCAAACTGTATGTTTCGTAAGGAGACGAACATAACTCACTAATTGCATAAAAATAATTTAACAAAAATCACATTTGTTTTGTTGTTAATAGGGTTTACCATGGCTCTAAATTTGTGGCAGTAACTACTGAGTTTTGGTTGTTACCTGGCGATCTGTCATCAACTTGCTAAAATTTGATTGGGTATCATGCATCGACGCATAAAATCACTAGCGTGTGGTCCATCCAAAATATATGGGCCAATTAAACCTAATAGATTTTAAAGGTGTATACTTTACCGCATATTCAGACTAAAATGTCATACAACATTTCCTGAAGTCGGTTTTGTTTGAGAGATACTTACAATTTTTGTGAAAATTTGTTATAACTTAGTGAAAACGCCTTTCTAGCTGTAACGCTGCCACTATGTGGCTTAGTTTAGACAAACCTACGAACAGACATTAAAGTTTTGAAGAAACTCGCATTTTTTATCTGTTTACTTATTTGTTGTAAAAAAAATTCACCAAGGTGTAAAGTAAATAACGAGTCCTGTGCAGAAAATGCAAAAAGTATTAATTTTCGGCAAAACAAAAAATTTGGCCCAAACTCGTAATAATTTTTTTGCTCCTTATGAACTCAGGAATGCGTGATCAAAATCTATCGGGTTTGATTGGCGTAATTTACCGATGTGTAATTTATTTTAAGTATGCACCAGTGGCGGATCGTTCAAAGAACTCGATTCCCACCGGCTTGTCTAATTTCAGCCCGTTGAGTACTTTCACGATCGGTTCATGGAGAAAAGGAAAGCAAAATTAGCTCCGGGTTCCCTATGAATATTTGTGACGCGCCGCCACTGGTATGCACATTCTGTTTGCGTATCTTGTGTTTCAGTTACTCCAACGCTGGCGTAAAAAGCAGTATAAGATTTACGTTTTTATTCTTTGCTAAGTACAATCTTATCTTATTAAGTATTTACTTAGCTTTAAGGCAGCCCTATAATTTGTTAGAAGAGGTTTATTATAGCGTTTTAAAAGGGTGAAGTTTACGAGGGATTGAAAAAGCAAACGAGACGAGGATTGTTTTATCCAACCATCGACTAGGCGAGGCGTTACTATGATAGTCACAGTTTATGTACATCTTGTTTATTTTTTATACCATGTCGGTGGCGAACAGGCATAAGGCCCGCCTGATTGTAAGCCAACGTAGCCTATAGACGCCTGCAACTTCAGGTGTGTTTATCTCATCAGCGTTAAAATAAAATCGAATGTACACAGATGGCAGCTTTAAAGCGTCTGGTAAAAGTTACCGCCGGCGGTAATGGTTTGACAATGTTGATTATCAATTTTGAACGATATTTTCTAAAACATACATTTAATTCAGCCAAGAGAATTTAAGAAAAGTTAGTATTATTTTTACATACCTTTATCACCTTGTACCGGACAAATAAATAAATAATAATAAATAATAAATAAACATTATAGGACATTATTACACAAATTGACTAAGTCCTACAGTAAGCTCAATAAGGCTTGTGTTGAGGGTACTTAGACAATCATATATATAATATATAAATATTTATAAATACTTAAATACATAGAAAACACCCATGACTCAGGAACAAATATCCATGCTCATCACACGAATAAATGCCCTTACCAGGATTTGAACCCGGGACCATCAGCTTCGTAGGCAGGGTCACTACCCACTAGGCCAAACCGGTCGTCATGACATGGCCAACAAATGGCCATCGGGCCAATATAGCAAATATGCAGACATTAAAAGTACATACTAACACTACATTATCCTATACATTTTATTTATGAGATAATAGGGAAGGTCTGCCGGCTCTGGGATCTTGGACCATAACATTAGAATAATATTTGAATCACGATATTTCGTTATCATGCGTTTCTCCCGCACCAATACATGTACGGACAAGTACGAGAAAAATGTACGATAACTGAATGACATCAGTTAGATCGAGTATCGAAAATAGCCTGTATGCCACTTTTGAATTATGTTAATGAGTTGTGATATGATTGGTTTTTGTGGGCTTCTTTTTTCACCGACTTCCGAAAAAGGTAAATTTAAGTAACTCTAGACGGGTTAATGTTTATACTTTTACATTTACTGCATTCTATTAGTCTTTATGTTAGCCTTATCGCGCAATTCTCGCCGACGACAATTTTCACACGAGGAACCCGAAAAATGTTAATCATACATTTCTGAGGCCAAAAGAAGGAAATTATGTTATATGAGTTTAAGTATGTAGATTTCGCAAAGTTATCTGATTTTTTTCGTTTTTTTTAAATGTATTTTTACCTAATAATTGAATATAAACCTGTCAGTTGAAATGAATTTATACTTTTTTTTCTTAAAACCTAGTTGTAATAATGTTATTTGTTACTTTTTTACATCTGTCAATAAAGGTTACTTAGACTACGCTCATAATGGCCATTAAAAAGGCCACGTTTTACACTAAGTAACAATATAAAGATGTTGGTTTTTAAATTGGTATTAACTCCGAAACTAGGCGAATTCCAGAAAAAAAAAAAAAATCAGTTCTAGTCTTTAAATGTGATCACTGATCAGGAATACACTGTTAAAATCTCACGGGTTCCTCGGGTTACACCGTGTATAAAGCACATATATAATGCATTATGTACAAATGTAATTGTTCATTTCATAGTGCTATATCTAATGTAATTGGGCTGCAGGACCCAGAGGCAGGCAAACATGATAAATGGCCCGGCCCGACGCTAACAATCGTCCCAGTTAATGGCCCAATCATGAACAGAGTTATAGGTTATGGGCTTTCCAGTAATACTGATATTTCTGGCGAGATTACAATAGATTGGTTTCAGTTATGGGGCAATAATGCAATATTGTAGTTTGTTGTGCTTGATATAGTATTTGTTTTGTTGTTTAAAATGTACTTTTTATATTTGTAGTATAAGTAAAAGAGTTTATTGTATAAGAAAAACAAAACAGGAAAAAAATAACTTGTCATTAGTTCAAAGGTAAAGTTCCCTTTAAAGGATCTCTTCTAGTTAATTTTTTGCAATTGAGGGAGATTTGGAGACGGTAGACATCCGTACTACAGTGATACCTGGTGAATTGGGACCTGGATAAATGGGAAACCTTAAAAATTGCAACCAAAGGTTCCGGTTCCTCGGAACTAAAAGGCTTCTATAATTGAAATTATGAAACCTCTTTAAATGCAATTTTGATTTTAGCGCTTTTCTTAATTTTATCTCTATAATTGAACACATTGCAACAAGTACCTCTATAGTTGAAACTTTGCTAAAAGGTTCCGTTATTTTAGCTCTTCTTGTTACCTCTATTATTGAAAGGAGTCTTATTTATGACCTCAGTAATTGGAACAATGTAGCGAGCAGAAAAAATATTTTTATAGCATTGACTGGTAGAGAATACCTCGTAGCATTAAGTCCGCCTTTTGTACTGTAAGATTATTTTATTTTGTGAAATAAATATTAAATAAATAAAAAAATATAAAGAAATTTGCCAGAACACAACATCTGTTAAGAAGGGCCTCTATAAGGTTTTTTGAACCTCGATAATTGGCACGAGCTGCTTAAATGGAAAACCTGGTTAATTGACACAAAACTGCCAGCCCCTTCAGGTTTCAATTATCTAGGTTTTACTGTGTAATATAATTAAAACGGTGTAAAAAATATATAAATCGACATGTGCTACCTATGAATTTGAAAATCATGTATCTGTACGTTTCTGTATCTATTTTTTTGTCCATAATGAATGATCTTTTGGTATCTAGGTAGTATCTATGTATGTATAAGGATTTAAAGTTGGTTAGGAATAATTTCCACCGAAATAATTAAAGCTCGAACAGCAATATATGATAATTTTCAAGAGGGTGCTGTTATTCTCATCTATAGGGTGACAGTTCAGTTTAGTATGAATAATTTAGTTCCAATGAAATTCCGCAATATGGCGCGTGATCATATTACTGGTCAGGTTTTAGCTACGCTGTCGGGTTTTCTTTATTTTTTAAATTAGCTTGTTACAGATTTTACGACTGTGTAGGAAATTCAATATTTGCAATTTTTTAAGAACTTAAAAAATTAAATTAAAATTAAAATTTATTTTCGTAAAATATACAGGTGTTTATAGAGTAGGGGATAGTGCTATCCGGTAAGCAAAATTAGCCTGTATTGGGCAACACCGCTCTTTCGCTTTACAGATTGTCACGAAAAAAACTTTTTTTTTTAAGTACTAGTTTAAGTAAGTCTAATAATATAAGATATGTATGCAATTAATTACAATTGTTTATAGAACTTGGTAAGTATCGGGGTTGTCAGACATGCAGTAGAAAATAGTAGATCTAGAGCAGAGCTGAACTGGGGAAGTACAGGAAACCGCAGCCAAATAACACTAGACCCTAGTGTTGTGTTCCTGCCGGTGAGTAAGGTTTCCAGAGATCAATGAGGGGAGGGAGGGTTGTTAGGGTTGGCAACGCGCATGTAACTCCTCTGGTACTAGTCTTTAAGTACTAGTTTAAGTAAGTCTAATAATATAAGATATGTATGCAATTAATTACAATTATTTATAGAACTTGGTAAGTATCGGGGTTGTCAGACATGCAGTAGAAAATAGTAGATCTAGAGCAGAGCTGAACTGGGGAAGTACAGGAAACCGCAGCCAAATAACACTAGACCCTAGTGTTGTGTTCCTGCCGGTGAGTAAGGTTGCCAGAGATCAATGAGGGGAGGGAGGGTTGTTAGGGTTGGCAACGCGCATGTAACTCCTCTGGAGTTGTAGGCGTACATAGGCTACGGAGACTGCTTACCATCAGGCGGGCCGTATGCTTGTTTGCCGCCGACGTTCGAGAGTTCTCTCCACGAATCACTAATAAGTATCCCTGTTCCGTTTAAACCGTTTAATCCGGCTACGGAATTCCGGGCACGTTTGTACGCCGAGTTACTGTCCACTCGTGAACAATGCTGTCCGAAAAGCAAACTTCTCATTTACACATGTGTGGTTGTAGCAAGAGTAAAAGGGATAGTTATATGTATATATGCATTGCATATGCACTAGGCAAGCCAGTGGGATAATTTGAAAAAAAAAGTAGTACAAGTCTACGGTACTTTAGGTACTCGAGGTAAAAAACTTAAGTAAGTCACCTATTGTATGTAGTTGTGACGTGTTCGAATAGACATTTGTTTTGTTTGTGTGTGTCTTTTAAACATGTATTGTCTATTCGAACACGTCACAACTACATACAACAGGTGACTTACTTAAGTTTTTTACCTAAATATACTTTCGTGTTGGTAGTGAGGTATAGTCAGCAAAACTATTAGCTTCTCATATAAATATTATACTTAATATCTGCACAAACTCAAACTGTAAAAACTCAAAAACGCGCGTTTTCTCAGAGATAAGACCGAGCTAGATCGATTTTTCATATAGAAAACCCACATATAGCAAATGCAGGGGTTCGAGAATAAAAGTTTTACAGACTGTACCTGCATTTGCCTCTTGATCAGTCTATTATTTTTATTATTTATTATTATTAATACACAGTACAAAGCTTATAACTGAACAGATCCTTGAAAAACTGTATTTACAATTTGCCTGCAGGTTAGAGTCTCTACTTACACATATATTTTTTCAACACACAATCTGGCAGTGTTGCCATGTAAGCGGAAGACAATTATCGTATTTGAGTGTCAAAATTATCGTACCGATGAAAAAATTATCGTACCGATGAAAAAATTATCGTACGCCTATAAAAAAGGCGCTACACCCAAATTTTCTTGCAAAATAAGCTTACACATCTAATGTATAATCCAACGAAAACGCAATTTTCGTCTAAATTGCGCAAAAATCTGTTTTATATTTGTGTATTTTTGTGATAGATCCAAACGGTTAACAGAAAATTTTGACATTTTTGACATAAATCAAGGAGCCGAACACCCAAAAGGTGCTAATTGTAGCCTATTTCTCAAGGAAAGTGTCATAATTTGCTTCAATTTTTGGTGGCATCGTCTAAGGGCTGAAATTATCGTACATTTGCGTACGATAATGCTCTTTAGAACGTACAACGTACCGGAGCCCAAATTATCGTACGTGTACGACAATTATTGTACGCCTGGCAACACTGCAATCTGGTAAAGGCCCTCTTGATTCTTCAAAAACTCATGAGAAAGTTGCATTTTATCCACATGTGGGGCAAAGTAGTAAGTATTTTCCTCGCGTTGGTGTGGTGAAAAAAATTGTGTTGCACTGGGAGACAAAGTTTGTTAAACCCTCAAGATTCCACTACTCGAATTTGGAATCTTTCGCTCGCTCGGGTATCAATGATAGCACGAGCGGTTAAACAACAACTTTGCTCCCTGGTAAAACAAATAACTATTAGTAAAAATTAAATCAAAACACTTTTTGCACTTTGTTTTGCAATTGTCATTCAAGTGTTGAGAGGTGTTTTAAGTGTTTTAAGGTGCTTTTAATGTTTTTGTTATTTGCCTCGTGCCGAATGTTCTCGGGTAGACTATTCAAGAAATACGGATATCTTTTCCTTAGAGTTCTATCGCCAACATAGTTACTAATCCAGTGAACTTAAAATATTCTGTAACATATATTTTGTAACATAAATTTGAACCACTATCTGGTGTCTGTTTGAGCTGAAATTTGGTATACTTCCGTATTTCCGATGATAATGCAATAGTATGCTAACATGGAGCTGATCTGATGATGCAGTCGGAAGGTAGCCAAAGGAACTCTTCGATGGAAAAACGTAAACACATTGAGTTTAGGCTCATTTGAAAGGTCTCAAGAAGTACTTCATAGACGCACCTACAAAAATGAGAAAGTGCAGTCGGCAATTAAAGTGTGTGTCAAAAATATTTTTGACGGGTACTTGTTTTATGCTTATGTTACAAGCTTTTATTTACTTTCACCTGACCATTGTCTGTTCGTAATCAAATCTTGCAAGTTAAATTTGATCCACTTCCCGGTTTGCCATTGAGCTGAAAATTTGCATACATATGTAAGTCGGGTGACAATGCAATATTATGGTACCATCGAGCTGATCTGATGATGGAGACAAGAGGCGGACATAGGAACTCTGTGATAAAACAAGGCAACCTAATTGTGTTTGGGGTTTTTAGAATTTGTTCGATAAGTATTAGTTGCCTGTGGAAAGAAAAGTACAGACACAGTCAGTCAGTACAGCGATAAAAGCTTGTACCAAAAATGAAATTTTTGCCAAAAACTTATTCTATTATACAAAAGTGTGAACATATCTTTGACGTCGACTGTATCTATAAATTCGGCAACGCACTAGTAACACCGCCGGATTGTAAGTCTCAAAAACTACGATATGACAGTTGAAATGCCCTATGATTTATATTTCCACTATGCCATACAGGAAGACAATCATGACACCTTCTGTACCCCTAGTGTAAATTTATTCGATAGCGAAACGTGACGTATACGCGTTTGCGTTTAGTCTCATTTTGTATGGGATTTTGAGTTTCCAAAACGTCCCGCTTGGCGCGCTGTTTCTAAATCCCACACAAAATGAGACTTAATGCAAACACGTATGTCACGTCTCGCTTTCGAATAAATGTACACTAGGGTACTGGACGCTACATAGCAAGCACTAACGCCTAGAGTAAATCATCCAATTTAGTTCTTTCGAGATACAAACTCCTTTACAAATTAGTCCAGAGAGCGCGCAACACAACAAATATCGGAAACCTTTGTATTTGTGAACCTCCAAAATCGACTCTATCTACAGACAATTAAAACTTCAACTCCATTGACTATGCCCTGAATAGTACTCAAAACAAACTGTTGCTACGTGAAGCCCCGCCTCTCTTGGCGGTAGCCATGACAACAGCTTAATATTATTGAACACTATGATCTTGGAAAGTTCAGCTACTCGTCACTAGGAGCGCTGTATTAGCATTTTAACCACGTCACTATCAACTAAAGAGCCTCCAGGTTAGTATGTAGTTTCGCCACTCGGCAAAAGAGGGCGTTGTAATGGTTGTAAAGAATTTTAAATAGATGGCGTACATTTATAACTCACAGGCTTTGCCAGGTTCTATGGAAAAACTGGGGCGAGTACCGAAATGCGGTGCCAGTCCGAATACCGCCCGATATACTTTTCGTTCTATATTACATACAGCATGTATAGAAAACAATAGAAATGAGAAAATCGCTCTTTCGATCACGCACAGTAACAACGATCACTTTATCTCCGGTGGCCGAGGCAGGATTTGAACTCGGAGCTTCGCGGTCTACGCTATTGCTTTCGCATGAGACTTGAGGTTGAGTAGAAGAGATACCTTATAGGGATAAGTTCGCATTGTACATTGCAAACATTCTGTTTTATTGTATGTTACCGTGTCGTATGTACAATAATGTGTTTACATACAATACATACAGACTTCTCAGTTGTCGAGTTCTCGTTGCCATGTATTGAACTGCGTCGTACACGTAGCTTTTATTACATAGGACACACAGGGCCTAGATGAGAATCGTACAGTCAACCAATTTGAATCCTAGGCCACTATAGAACCTTGTCGCTTTAACTACTCTATACATGACATGCATCACTCAATAAGCACTGTCGTAGAAGTCATTATGACATGGTTCTATAGTGGCCTAGGAATCAAATTGGTTGACCGTACATCGACACGCAAAACGAATATAAAAAATGTACGGGTACTCACGTGACTTAAGTTTTGATTAGCGTTTTCTATCAACCCTTGTTAAGCCCGTCACAGACGGAGCAATAAAATACGAAAAGATTTCTTATAGCAAGCCATCTTATCATATATTTTACGTAGGTACCATTTGACAGAGTCCGCACATGGAGCTATATTATATATTTTGGTATCTCACGATATCAATGCATATTAAGGTACCTTGCGATATATAGCTCGGTATATTTTGCTATCGTTGGCGTGTGTGGTGCTTACTTAGTTAGCTATACTATACGATATCTGTCAGTATCTGTCGGTATATTACGGTTTATTAATATATATTATCGCTGCGTCTGTGATGGGCTTTATCTTTGCTAGGCCACCAAGTAAATCTTGGCTAGGCCCCAAAGAGAAACAAGGCCCCCAGGTGAAGTGAACAAGTGACGTATCGGTCGTTGTAGACCTAAGGCGAACGTTTATTAATTAAAATCCTCGTTTTCTCTCAGGTTAATTGCATTATACTCGTATTTAATTGAGACGGGAATTTGAGAGTGGTCACCCGTAAATTTATTTGGCACTATTTTAATTGCTCGAGGCTCATCTTAATTTAAATATTAATGGGATGTCTTTTGGCTAAATTGAACGTTGCAATTAAGGTTTAAATTTGTACCTACTTAGTAAGCATTTTTTTTTTGTATTTTCGACCGTATGTTTTTTTGTCATAATAATGTAGTCAGTATTAAGTCATCTGGGATGAATCGAAAGATCTTAAAATTTATAGGTTACTAGCTTTTGCCCGCGTCTTCGTCTGTGTGGAATTAGTAATTTAGGTACCTTCTTTTATTATACAATCATCTTTTTATTTATTCCCTTTACAAACTTCCTTATTTGAAAGTCAATTATAACGCCTTGATAAATTGTACAGGCAATCATTCAATTTGAACATAATGGTTACATCAATTATCAGGCGATGCATCAGTTATTTCACTTTCGGGGTGGAAGTGGGGTAATTTTCTCACTGGTGGACTCAAACATTCTCTATGCCAAATTTCAACTAAATCGGTTCAGGGATTTAAGAGTGAAGAGGTAACATACAGTCAAACAGAGAGACGGACAGACACAGTATGGAAGTATGAATTTAAAGGTATTTATGATCACTTGATATTTTTAATATAATTCTGTGAACAATCCACATTTAGGTATATTGCGGCCCTTTATTTTAAAACATTTAAGTACGCTTATCGAGTTTGTAATTCCAAGTAGATAGGATAATCTCATAAGCCTTTTCGGAGTATAATAAATAAGAAAACAGCGGCATTCAAGGCATTCTCTTGAAGATCACAAAGCTGCAAGAATGCTTTAGTTACGAACGCTTCACACAAAACTAGAACACAAATTTAATACAACTTAAGATCATTCTCTTGTGTAGGCTCTCGGCGCAAAATGTGTGACACGTACACGTACCCCTATTTTATGCCTATCCTCGTAAGGCCCAAGGTCCTACCTATAGGACTTATTCAGTTCGATGAAATTTAAATCATATTCAATTAGGACAGAGTTGCATTTGTTTTGTTTCGTGCAATTTTCAAACAAAATAAAATCTACTGTATTCCGTGCACTATAGGTTCAAATTCCAGTGGCAAATTTTGGATTTTTCATTTCTATGGCTGGGCCTTAAGAGGCTATACCTATATTTTATACCTATGAACTGCTGTAAAAAGTAATGAAATAAACGTATTTGTATTTTTTTTTATACTACGTCGGTGGCAAACAAGCATACGGGCCCCGCCTGTTGGTAAGCAGTCTCCGTAGCCTATGTACACCTGCAACTCCAGAAGAGTTACATGCGCGTTGCCGACCCAAACCCCCCTCCCCCTCGTTGAGCTATCGTAAAGTATCGTCGTATTTTTTGAAAGGGATTAAAATAGAAGATCCTGGTGAACTTTGAAATTACTTTCGTTTTCTGTACGGCAATAGGGTATTTCACTGTAAATTAACGGCGCGGGTGAATCAATCCTTGGATACCTATGGAAATGTCCTACGTGGGCGCGCCGCGCCGTTTCGCGTTCGCGAGTTATTCGCTCACGTAAGCCGCTGCGTTACAGTTGACTACAGTGTATCGAAATTAAACTTAAAGTTGAGTGGGAACCCATACATGAAAAGTACGCAATTATACTTTGGTATACGAAATCTTAATTCAACATTACAGTCGACGAATGGAAAAATGTCTTTATAATGGAACTTTCAGAGAGTTGTAAATAGAATAGTAATAAAGCCCAGTGGCCATATTGTCCGCACAGCAGTAATTATATTATTCCCACTAATAACAACCAATAAACTTTACTAGCAGTAAAACTTTACGATGCCATTCAAAAAACAACTTTACGGACCAGTCATAAAGTTTTATTCGCTGTAAAACCTATCCTGACCAGAGTTATATTACTAAAGTTGTGTTAATACCGACTTTAGGTCTTTACAGAAAAGGTTGTATTTTCTATAGACGAGAGAGATACGAGATTCTATAAACTACTTTTCCAAATACCGGTGAACAATGATGCCTCGTTTAAAGAAAGACGTAAGTCCTTTACATTTCTCGTTCAAATATGGTCTTTTGAGTAATCAGAATAGGGAGTATGGCTTAAAATTCACCAGTCCTGCATTTTTTGCGAGTTTTCTGGATTCAAGGAACAGCGCTGACACAATGTTAATGCAGATATTTCAAACTTTCTCGACTGATATTTTTAAAAAGTGCTTATTATTTAAACTAGATATCATATTTAGGACCCGGGTATGTCCTTAAACTACGTCCAAAAGAGAGGTATGGGCAATGTGAATGTCATCTCGCCTTGTGTGGTAGGGCACAGCACAGCAGATGTCATTCCAGATCTAGAGCAGAGCCCAACTGGGGAAGTACCTCCACCTTACAGAAAACCGCAGCCAAATAACACTTGACCCTACTCATAGTGTTGTGTTCCTGCCGGTGAGTAAGGTTGCCAGAGCTCAACGAGGGGGTGGGGTTAGGGTCGGCAACACGCATGTAACTCCTCTGGAGTTGCAGGTGTACATAGGCTACGGAGACTGCTTACCATCAGGCAGGCCGTATGCTTCTTTGCCACCGACGTAGTATAAAAAAAAAATCTAACTAACAAACAATATTATCCTTTGTAACTAAAATATCTTATTATGATGTCTTATTTGAAGATAAATATTTTGTAATAGCCTTGACTGATGCTATTGAAGGACAATCTTCGGGAATTGACTTAGTATTTAGGCAAATTGATAAAACGGGTCAATGTATTATATTATGAATTTTATTACTTTAAATCACTCTATTTTCTAGCTGTCGCGGGTGCACGGAGCTGGTGAGCGGGTTAACGAAATACATAACAAAAACAACGCAACTACAACACAACACTACAATATATACAATGTACTACAACGTATGAGCAACGCTCACTGACGCGGACCCGTGCACCCGCGGCAGCTAGCGGACGCCTTAAATGATAAATAACTTCGTTCTAAAGATGTTTGTTTCTCAAATACTATTTTGGATTTAAATTTAGGTGAAAGGCATTAGAGGCAGCCTAGGCTAAAAACCTCTATTTTAGCGTCGAAAATACTTTGTTGTATCTTGTTTACGGTTCGTAAAAATATTTAATTAAGAAATTCGTTTCATAACGAGTTTCAAAGTTAAAAGAATTTCTTTAGCGTCAAGCAAAAGTTTTTAAAATCTAGGAACTTTATAAAAAATATACACCTTATTTTGTTTCTAAATTATATAAATGAGGCAAGTAATTGATTTAAAAACATATACAATTAACGTACCTAGCAACCTAACCTATTTAAAAGTCATGCGAACCTAGCCGCCGCCAAACAATAGAAGTATTATATTCTCATTTAACACTATTATTATATTATTACATAGAACAATTAAAATTACAAATTACACAATTAAAGAAAAATTAAATTAAAATATAAATATGATAATGTTCCTTTGTCATAATCATAATACATGAATAAATTTATTTGAGAATAATATTTGAGACTAAATATTTATTAAACATCGAGATGCCCAGAGATCCAGTGATTTTTGCCGAAGTTGAAACTAAATAATCCTATATTCTATTTTTTTTTTACTCGTCGATTGCAATGGTTGAATTATGATTTCGTACACCAAACTATAATTGCGCACTTTTCATGTGTGGGCTCCCAACTCAACTATAAGATTTATTTCGATACGCTGTAGCACTATAAAATAATTGACCAATCACGTGCCGCCGCGCTCGTGAAACGGTGGACTTGCTTAACATAGAGCAAGGGCTCGCGCGTTTATGTCTTTTGGACTACATTTTTGTCTACTTAGATACTTACTAATTTTTCACCAATAATAAATAAATAATAAATATTCTTTATTGTACACCACATATTGAAAAGGAGAATACTAAGAGAACACAAATTACAATCAGGTAACAACAGGCGGTCTTATCGCTAAAAAGCCACCAATTTAGGTTTTATAGTAAAAAAAAATATTATTTTTGATGAGCTTTTCAATCTCGTACCTCACTTAGGCAACTCAGCAAGCTTCGTTGCCTAAACACGGTACTCGACTGAAAAACTCACTATCATATCTCGATTGTATAAAATACTATCAAAACATCATTCATCAAGTATGTAAAAAGTGGAATTGGAATAAGCTTTTTGTTTTTAAAACCTGTACATTATGGAATTGCTTTTTTTTTTAATACTACGTCGGTGGCAAACAAGCATACGGCCCGCCTGATGGTAAGCAGTCTCCGTAGCCTATGTACGCCTGTAACTCCTCTGGAGTTAATGCGGGTTGCCGACCGTAACCCCGCCCCCCCTCGTTGAGCTCTGGCAACCTTACTCACCGACAGGAACACAACACTATGAGTAGGGTCTAGTGTTATTTGGCTGCTGTTTTCTGTAAGGTGGAGGTACTCTCCCAGTTGGGCTCTGCTCTAGATCTGGAATGACATCCACTGGCTGTGCCCTACCACACACAGCGAGATGAAATTCACAATGCCCATACCTCTCTTTTGGACGTAGTTTAAGGACGTACCCGGGTCCAATATCCGGGTGTATAAATACTATAGAAGACTTGAGCCCCTATCAGCGCCGGATGGCTGCTCTGAAACATTGCGAATAAAAATAAACACGCTAAGAGACCCGCACGGATTTATTATAGTTCAAGAGCTTGCGTGTAAAAAAAATAAGTTTATTCTCGTACACATATTTAGTGTACAAAACGCGAAAAGCGGTGTTTTGTACCTAAAATATATGTATGAATTATTTTTGGGTAGTTTAGTGTTGTTTACCCACATCTCCGTTGACATTTTGCTGGGACGTTGGTCATCCGTAAGCACAGCTGGTGCAACCCAGCTTAGACGAGAGGTAAAAATAATGAAAATGTATCGCATTAGACCCGCTTCAAATACTAAATAAATGAATCAAAGAGTTGCATTCAGTAGATTTACATTAAATAAATAAATACATTTTATGAGACGTTATTTATTTATTTATTTAAACTTTATTGCACACATAAAGAAAAATTTACAAATGGCGAACTTAATGCCAAAAGGCATTCTCTACCAATCAACCATTGGGTCAAACAGAGACATTTGTGTATGTTGGTGCAGGAAAAAAAATAACAAATAAAAGGAAAAAAATAAACGTGAAGTCAAATAATATTAAAAATATATACCTACAAATTAACAAAGTCCCACGGTAAGCGCAATAAAGGTTGTGTTGTGGGTACGTAGACAAACGATATATGCAATAAATACATATTTATAAATACTTAAATACATAGAAAATATCCATGACTCAGGAATAACTATCCATGGTCATCACACGAATAAATACTCTTACTAGGCTCCACACACACACACACACACACGCACGCACACACGCACGCACGCACGCACGCACGCACGCACGCACGCACGCACGCACGCAAACACGCACGCACGCACGCACGCACGCACGCACGCACGCACGCACGCACGCACGCACGCACGCACGTACGCACGCACGCACGTACGCACGCACACACACAAACACACACACACACACACACACACACACACACAAGCACGCACATTCAGTGCGTTGATCATTCGTTCCATATATGACTGTGTGTTCTAGCTCTAGCGGTTATGGCTGTAGTTATATTTACTTGACTTTTTTATGATTTGAATTTATTTCATTATATAGGTATTGTGATACTTTTTTTTCCCTTTTCAGTTCATGTTTTTTAACCTTTCGTATGCGCTTGTCAAAAATTTGCCATTTATTTAGCAAGTTTTAATTTGATTGAATATATATGGAGCAGATCTGCTCCTAAGCATACCAAAGGTTAAGCAGTCGACTTTCTTGATTACATACATATTTTTTGTATTTTACATTGTTATTTATACGTGGTTCTCGGCCTAAAAAAGAAATTCGCGGAGCCGTACCTAACGACGTGTTCCGATACTAAGTAGAATGCGTTCATGTGAGCTGGTACACATAATAACAGCCTTCAACCCTACGACACACACAATAAGGTATAAAATATATTGTCACTTATATTATACATTCTACGCGGCAAGCTAATATGAACTGTGATATGTTGATGATAAGGTTCATACCCAACTAGCAAAGTGATCCTACAATTCAATATTATTAGTAATTATCTACTAATAACGTTCTTATAAAGGCATTATTGTAGAGTATTTTACTTATAATAGCATGCGATAAGCTGTCACATACTCAAGAGCATCCATTTTTATATATTAGTGCTATAGTTTGCTAAAATATAAGCGCACAAAACAGTTACAAGATACTGTTACTAATAGTAGCATTTCATAAGCGTAAATACTCTCAAGATCGTTTGTTTTTATTTCACATTCCTGTAGTTTGCTACAAGAGAAGCGCACAAAACAGTTACAAGATACTGTTACTAATAGTAGCATTTTACAAGCGCAAATACTCTCAAGATCATTTGTTTTTATTTCACACTCCTGTAGTTTGCTACAAGACAAGCGCACAAAACAGTTACAAGATATTGTTACTAATAGTAGCATTTTACAAGCGCAAATACTCTCAAGATCATTTGTTTTTATTTCACACTCCTGTAGTTTGCTACAAGACAAGCGCACAAAACAGTTACAAGATATTGTTACTAATAGTAGCATTTCACAAGCGTAAATACACTCAAGATCATTTGTTTTTAAATCACAGTATTCTAGTTTCTTACAAGATTATCCTTATAAGGCTCTATTAAGTATAAGTATCCTATAATAGTATGCAGAAAGATCAAATAGTCTTGAATAATATTTGATCCTATAGTAGTATTCTGTAAAACCACAAGATATAATAATACACTAAGCTGAGATTATTATAAGTTTGCTTCGTTAATAGACTTATTCAAGATTCTTTTAAATGTATTTGTACTTTATTAGAGCCGTATTAGATTAAACAACCATGTATGATACTCGATCAATCACTTTACAAGTAAACGTTTGTCATTGTGTTCTGATTCAATTCTGTGCTAAAACAGGTGATGTAAACGAGGGTTCCGTAATGAAATTATTTTTTGATTTTCAAAGGAAAAAGTTTGATATGTTTTAGAAGAATGCGACTAAAACTAAAATACTGAGTAGGTATGAAATTTTTTTTGTAAGGACCATGGATGTCTAAAAAACTGGGCAATCTTGATTCATGGAATCGTTTCATATAGGAAATGTGGTATCATACACTCGTTGCGTTTTAACAAAGACATGTTTACTTTAAAAAGCAGTTAACATTTAAAAATGCCACCTACGCAAAAATAACTAAAATGATAAAATATAATTAAATTAATGTTGTTAGGATTTATAGATTGTAGTAGGTACGGTACAAGGAGATTTCGCGAGGAACCCTAATATATTTTAATATGGAGGCGAGTTATCTGGATTGAAACTGCTATAAGTGCAAATGTACCTATAATTGTCCCATAACACACTCGATGCAGAGTATTTCATAAACATGGCGGATATTCGTAATAATTGTATGAATATTATTTTAATAATAAATATTCTGTGAGCTATTTTTCGAAGCGCATTGAGAAATTAAACACATTTTGGTAGACATTTACAATAAAAATGACTTTCCCGGTGAGTTTACACACCATGTACACAATATTTTACCATGCTTATGTATGTTCTAAAGTGAAACAAATTATGATAGTTTCATTAATAAGCCATATGAACTTTCCTAAGTTTGGTTTTTAAGTAATTGATTATCACAAAACAACTGCACGAACGGAGAGAAGTGTAAGTATAAAATGTACTTATAACTAATAACTAAGAACATTATTAGTGCATTATATATACAAGATTGTTTTATAACATACTTATGTCAGTTATTAATAAGAGTATTTATGTTTAAATAGGTATAGCCTCAGAACATTATAGGAGTAATTGCGCTTCTGTAAGTGTATTATAAGGCTTAGTAACATTCTGCAAGTTGATTATAAGATCATTATAAGCAAGGAATGCTCCTATAACTGCGCCCAAATCCAGGTTTGTAGCAAAGCACAGGTATCTTATAAGTACAAAAGAAGTACTCTCTAAGAATACTATAAGCACCTATTTTGCTAGTTGGGTATTGCCACATTGGCTGGTGATATTATATAAAATCATTTCTTAAGAGTGTTGTATGCTGTTACAATAAGGATGAAATTTCTTTAGGCGCGTTGGGCATTTTGTGAGATGAAAAAAAAAACATTGAACTCGCGACACTGTTACCATTACCTTAACCGACACCTCTGTGTATAAGTATGTACATATATTTAATAAAAATAATAAATAAATAAATATTATAGGACATTATTACACAAATTGACTAAGTCCCACAGTAAGCTCAATACGGCTTGTATTGAGGGTACTTAGACAACGATATATATAATATATAAATATTTATAAATACTTAAATACATAGAAAACACCCATGACTCAGGAACAAATATCAATGCTCATCACACGAATAAATGCCCTTACCAGGATTTGAACCCGGGACCATCAGCTTCGTAGGCAGGGTCACTACCCACTAGGCCAAACCGGTCGTCAAAATATATTGTATCGTCGAACCTATTAAGTTTAAAAGTACAGGTGATTCGCGGGTGAGATTCTATTTTATTGGACGGTGCGAAGCCGAGGCCGACAAGAAGACGAAACCACGAATTGCTATTCCTGGTCTCTGCAATAGTATACTATTAATAAAAGCTAATTGAGACCCGTAATGTTTTCTAAAGGATTAAATTAATTTTGTAATTGAAATACCAAGTATCTGTAACATTTTATCCCTTGCAATTTACTATTATAGCATCCTAAACGAGTCAATCTACTCGCCATTAAATATAATAAACTCTATATCGCTTTTATAAGCATATTTATATTTACGACAACTCGTAAAACTGGCTCTCCATTATTGAAATACTGTATATCAAAGTCTAGTCTTTATAATCTTATCACACCTCCACTTATTTTGAAATATTGAACTTAAGTCGTATGTAATAAGATCACATTTCTAAAGGAATTTACTGTAAGATACGAGATAGTGTAAGTTACTTGTGCGCATAGTAGCAAAAAGTTGCGTAGGTGTCTACGGCGTAGCCGTGTAGCTCAGCGACGACGCTTACGTAGCACTCGTAGAGAAAGTTTTGTTGTTGCTAGTTAGAATTTTAAGATACGTCCAACATTTGCTACAAATACGATATAGATTAGATAAAATTGTCGTTTCTTCAGACAAAAACGTCAATTTTGCTCAGTGTCAATCCATTTCCGAATCCGATCCATTTCCATTAGTTTACAGATTAAACAATTTGTCACAGTGTTAATCTTAGTTTGATATGACATTGAAGATCGCTCACGCTGATTAGTGCATGCAAAATGAAGTGAAAGTCATGCTTGAGATGCGAGCCAATCACGAAGACAATCGACAAGGCCGTTTCAAAACCAGTTCAAACTATAAGAAATTCTTGAAATAGAATCGACCTCATAATCATAAATAATCATAAATCATTAGCGGTTTTGAATGATTGACTGTTAGTTTCACTACACTTAAATCGACCGGGATATAAACCGTGATTACTGATTACACACAGATAAGATGCAGTTAAGATGCATGTAACTGCGTCGAAATATTGGGAGCTCAATAAAAACAAAATAAAAGGTAATCACGGTTTATATCCTGGTCGATTTAAGTGTCATAAATCATTTATTTGCTTTGTTATAGATGTTCACATTTTCTGTTGTCCACAAACAGCATAATCGGATTAGGACCAACCTCAAAATCTCTGGAACAGTCATGAGATTTGGTATGTATATAAATTAAAGGGGGCCTTTATAAGCGTACAAGCGTTTAACTTAGATTCAGACAGTATTTTCTATAACAAGATGTATTTTTTCCACAAAGATATCAATAATTTTTTTGTGTAGAATTTAATAAGCTTTAATGTTGCCTTATCCTATATTTACATAAAGAATGTAGATTTAGAGTAAAACGTGAATTTATCCTGGATTTTCTGTGATAGCTGCGATTCCTCAAGGTTCCCAAATGTCAAACGGTGTGGGCATGAAAAAGAGGCCTTCAATTTATATAAGTACATACCAAATTTCATGACTGTTCCAGAGATTTCGAAGTTGGTCCTAATTAGATTATGCTAAAGAATATCCACGTGCACACAATTAAAATAAATATATATTTATTTTCATAATTAATATATAATCATACAGTTAGCTAAATAAATAGGCATAAAATATCATTATCGTCATGTACAAAGCAGGTTGTACAGTCTCAGACTTGAATAGTTGAGCATTTAGGGTTAACTTTGCCGTTAGTATTGACAACAAAATTAGCTTGAACTCAAAATGTCTCAGCAATTAAAGTCCGTTACTATCTTGTCCCTAAAAAATGTGACGGAGTGGTGCTTTTTGTATTGGAGAAACATAGAAGTTTTAGTGGCAAAAACGAGTTTTTGAAAAAATTAAACATCGATAAATCTGTTATCGATAAGTTAGTCATAGATTAATAGTTAAGAGATGTAAATTCTACTTGCTGTTAATATTCAGTATATAAAAACTTACAATAACAATATACATAATGGATATATACAGATGATTACTATAACTAGCTTATATCTAAAATAGGCCCTTGAGGCATTGTACCAAGGATGCTGGCGGCATTTCCTCGTTGTATCGCAATACTGACACGTTGTGCGAGGAAGCCGCCAGCTCTTCCGTCACCAGTTACGTCAACCAGACGTTTCGCGATTTCTCCAAAAAACTTGTGCGCGCTGGGACCCCATGGACATGCTGTTAATTACCGAGAATGAAAATTAATTACAAACCATTATATAATTTCTTTATTACATGAATTAAATAAACCGTAGTATACAGTGCTATAGGAATAGAAAACGACCAATATATTAAAGAGGATATTAAACGAGTTGTATATTTTGCGTTAGCTATCTTCACTTCATAAAATATAGGTATGTAGGTAACGTTAAGGTAACATAGATAATATTTAATAATAGGGAGCGTGCATGAACTATAGGAGGCAGCACAGGAGCCGTCAGATTTTTGGCGCGAGGCGTAAATGTGATGTTTTTTGTTCCGATGTAGCCCACAAGATGGCAGAACCTACTATGCACAAGAAAACACTTGACGTGTAAATGTGCCT
The DNA here is from genome assembly GCF_033807575.1 of Cydia pomonella. Lineage (NCBI taxonomy): Eukaryota > Metazoa > Arthropoda > Insecta > Lepidoptera > Tortricidae > Cydia > Cydia pomonella. The sequence continues at coordinate 11,381,035 of NC_084724.1, read as the reverse complement.
GTTTATGGTTCCGATTCAGACCACAAGATGGCAGACCCTCCAACGCGAACGGTCCCTATAACAGACATGTCGATATTTCATTTTGTCAAACACTTTATTTTGCCACAAAAACTTCTATGACTGGAGATAACATTTATTTTGTAATTTCTGTCATAAAATGTAATCTACAGCTAGAAATATATGCGATAACACTCGATTTATTTTATTTGATACAAGACAGAAATACAAGCGTGACAGAGTGGTCAGAAGCAAGACAACGAAAAATAATTTTGAGCCACCTATCTGTTTAGGTTTTCTGGCTCCCTTTACACGTTTAAGTGAGCAACCGAATGATTTGGGACGACGGTCCTCGCAACCGAGTTAGTGAGTTAGATAAGCTATTACTTAGCGACTTGGCTAAGTGAATTCCCTGGCGAGCGCTTCTTCCAACTATGTGGCTTGGAGATGAAACACATGTTTGTTTTGTAAGAAGTTTTATTATAGTAAAATATATATATACGGCCTGCCTGATGGTAAATAGTATCCGTAGCCTATGTACGCCTGCAACTCCAGAGGAGTTACATGCGCGTTGCCGACCCTAACCCCCTCCCACCCTCGTTAAGCTTATACGCCTGCTGTTTCGTTTAGGCGGCGCAGGGCGCTTGCAATGAATATTGTATTTTACCACATAAATGATAGTACTTTTATACTGATAATTAAATTCGTGCAAAATTATTCCCTAACCATTCCAAAATATCAAAAATGCACAAAATGCATAATATTTAAGTTTTCACCTCTGCCGGCACTCCCGGAGTGCAATCCGTTGTTTTTTTATTGTTGAGAGCCTGTTGTGTTCCACTAAAGTAAAAATATTGGTTGAATGCTTTTTATCATAACGAGCGAGTCCTCCAATGAGGGTTCCTACACATGGGGAAGATGGATTTTTTCTAGTTGGGTAAAAATATTGCTATTAATCTGTAAAATGTAAATTGTCAAATTTCTCATTTAATTTCACTTTAAGTATTTCATCATGCGACTGAAAGTAGGGCTTAATTCAATCATCGCTCCTAAATAGCATTTAAAATGTACCGAAATGCGAACACACTCCTGACCTAGAGTCCTGCGAACACAGATCTCCATCACTAGATGCAGATCCGAAACAACAGCACCTAAGAAGAGTCGAGATATGACGACAGTACCTTGATGGACCAGCAATACACGATGTGAGGAGGAAGAAGGAGAATTGTCACATTACAGTGACAATCGTCAGCATGAAGAAAGAGTGTCAGCTCAATTTATTTGTGTTCACGTCATATATACGAGAAGCGCAGTCTAATAAGTTAGATATGTTTTATCACGGTCACGTATTGATTGCAGAGGTTTCAGAAAATTAGTCAATATCTTTTGAGCATGGCAACTTTCGTTTGTCCAATAACACCCATACGACTGCCGAGTAAACAAATATAATGTTCCGGAGGCCAATACGAACGTAGGTTTTTAGGGTTCCTTATCCAAAGGGTAAAAACGGGATCCTATTGCAAAGACTCCAATGTCCGTATGCCTGTCTGTCTGTCACCAGGCTTTAACTGTCTCATGAGCCGTGACAGTTGAAATTTTCACAGATGTTTTTCTGTTGTCGCTATAATAACAAATACTTAAAACAGAATAAAATAAATATTGAAATCCCATACAACAAACGTGATTTTTTGCGTAATGAGATTCAGATTGCGCGATTCCGACTATTCTTAGCCAGTTTTTATGTCTAAATGATGTCTTTTAGTTATCATTGGCGCGTGTATTTTGATCGTACTTGTCCGTACACACTGGCGCGAGTGAGACGCACAGGCGAATGATAAATAAATAATATAATTTTGATGTCAAAATGTAAATTTTTGACTTCCCGTTCTAAGAATATAGGTTAATGTCACATGATCTCATGTGATCGTACACTGTGTTTTGTTTTTCGTTAATTTCAAGGGCGCGAAAAGGGTCTGAGCCTCAATTAAGTCACTTTCTCAAAGACAACGGTATTCTAATTAACTCCATTTCGGAGATAATCAATCATTTATTTTTATCTTATAAGTTCCCTACGAGCATGTACACTTGCCTCAGGGCCTGTTTACATATTCATTGATATTTAGTACGAGTTTATACTTTTGCTATTAAACGTAACTACTATCTCGGACGATCGATGTCCGATATGACATTAATATATGACAGTTTAAAAATTTTTGTTTGCTTGAGTTAAATAATAATACCCGTGTTAGACGCTACTGCACCTGTATTTTAATTACTTTTTATAAATAATTGTTTTTTTTTTTTTTATTAACTATGCCATTTAGTTTCCTTACTAAACTTTAAACTTACCCATAGCCCCAAGTAACGGAATTCAATAAAAACACAGTATATGTATGTAATGCGCAGTCTGTCGGAGGCAATCTCCTCCTGGGCGTAATTGGATGCCGGCCTCGGGCGCGGCGGGGTATCGGGCGAGCGGGGGAGGGTCGACCTTGCACTCGAAACGGATCCTGCAGCCTGTGACAACTTGAGTGTTCAGATGGGATTCCATTTTTGACGAACGCGGTATTACAAACAACGTATCACTCAACGATTGTTAAATAACGAAGTTAAAGCGTTTGGGGAAAAAAGATATCCAGCCCAAATTGAAGAATGAGATACGATTACGATAAGTTCTGGTTTAGATAAGTTCTCATTTAGATATCGTTTGTATGTTAACAAGTAGCATTTATCAATGAATTCTCGTGAAAGCAGCAAGCAGATTTAAAAATTTATGGAACTATTTGTCGATTCAGTTTTTGGAAATCATTTAAAATGGTGGAGCCATGGGGTTCGCATGGTCTACAGCGTACAATATATATTATGGAAGGTAGAGATATGGAATGAAATCTCCATAGGCAGAACTGTTGCAAAAGTGTCCAGCTGTCAGCTATAAATAATAGTTCCAAAACTCTCCAGAGTAGCGCTTGAGTAGCTAAGAACCTAGGCGTTATTGACGGAGTGAAGTGCGCTGTCTATGATTTGAATTTTTTTCTCAATCATTCTAGGTATTGTAGCGCCAACTATTTAAAGTTGACGGACACATTTTGGTACATGGAGATTGCATTCCTTACCTCTACCTTCAATAATATATATCGTGCAACGAGGGGGGTAAGTCAAATTTTGGAAACGAGGGTGGTAGTTCTCGACAGTCCCAAGCTGGAGGGAATTAAAAGCCCGTTACACACAATGTTTTTCATCACATTTGCGAATAAAAATCTAAATATTAAGCAAAACAATGCTTGAATACGGTAAATATATAACATTCGTCACTCGTCGTTAGGTAACGCTACATTGCTATTAGTGCTAACTAAAATAGCTAGGAAACTATTTTATTTCTAACAGATACACAGGAAAATTAACACGTGTTACGATCAAAGCCAGCCCTTGAAGATGTATTTTGATTGGATATAATCCATATGAAAAGCCTTCCTGGTATCAAAACTCACCGAGGACTCCTGAACTTACTATATTTCACATAACGTTGTTCTGCTTTTCTGTAATTACAGTTTTAATGCGTTCGGATAAGGTGTATATTCCTGGTAACGGTTTAGGGTTGATAGGAGCTCCTGTAACTTACAATTTAATGATTTGCCCTTGGTTCACGGGTGATTAAAGGTTTCCATTGAAGCTTAATGTAATTAATACTGTGTGTTTGTGTGTGGGTGACTGGTAACCATTCCTGTTGGTAATTATAACTTGTCAATGAAGGACTTAAGAACCTACATCCAATTAAATCCGGTAATCCGATTAAATAATACTACACAAACAATTGATTGACATGTTTTTGTCTGGACAAAATTCACAAACAAATAAATAAATATTTTGGGGGCAATTTTACACATATCGACTTAGCCCCAAACTAAGCAAAGCTTGTATTATGTGTACTAGGCGACGCTATAAATACGTATATACATAGATAAATACACACTTATATACATAGAAAACACCTACGACTCAGGAACAAATATCTGTGTTCACCACACGAATAAATGCCCTTACCGGGATTCGAACCCAAGACTTCATAGGCTTCATAAAACTAAACGTATAAAGCATACACTGAGCGCCTGGCGGTCACTAGCCATTAGGCGGAAACCTGAACCGCAGGCCAGTCGTTATTGTGTGTGTACGGGTATCTTTTAAGCGGTCGGCGATATGTTCTCATTTTTGGGAACTGGAAATGTTTTCGGTAAGCCAAAATTGGTCAGCAAGTTAATGGTTAGGAAACATTTATGCGTTCGTCACTAGATAAGTTTGCAATAGACAAATGAAACAATGAGGTGGCATAGCACATTTTTTTAAATATATTTCCATAGGCAATGTTTGGGCGGAAAACATATACTTATTTTAAAATTTACTTATTAAAAGGTAAATTTAAACTTTGAAAAGGTCGGCGTGGGCTAAGGGCGATTTGCGCATATTTTGTACATTTTAATTTCATACAAATTTATGATTTTTTAATAAGTAAATTTAAAAAGAAAGTAAATGTTTTCCCGCCAATCTTTGTCTATGGAAATATAGTTTTAAAAAGTATATGTGATAAGCCACCTGTTTGTTTCATGTTGTCTATTGCTAAACTTCTGTGACCTGTGTACAGGGTTTTTTGAGCAGTTAGCCATACGGTAATATAAGTTGTGTAAGTTCCCAAAAAAATCTTTGTGAAATAAAAATAATACATTTTATTATTGTTGTACTGCTGATCTATAATGACATATTCAAATATGGCTTACTGCTCAAAAAGAACCCTGTATACCTAGATCAATGAATGTGTGACTGCGTTCTCATTGGCCTTCGAGTCTATTACAGACTATACAAGCAGTGTCAGGCAGGGCGACAACGTTTTTCATGGCTGTGTAAGCCAATACGGGAGCGGCAAACACGCCCACAAGCCTGGCAGGTGTAGTTTGCCCCTGCCGAACAGGTGTCAGGCTGATGACGCTTGGCCCGCTTACTTGCGAGTGTCTTAAACCAAGCGTCGTCGTGAATTTTACGTCCGTCGAATATCAGTTTGCGCCACGTGACTCTGTCCTCGGCAAGCTCTTCCCATTTGTGAACCGGGATGTTAAAGGCGTGCATGTCTCGCTTGGCGCAATCCTTATGTCGTAGCATTGGCCGACCGCGACGCTTCTCTTGGCATCAGCAATGGCGCCAAGCAAAACACGTCGCGGCAAACGAGAAGGTTGCATTCGATGCACATGCCCCAGCCAACATAAGCGTCTTTGTTTTAGCAGCGCAAAGAGGCTGGGCAGCTGAGCAAGCTCAAGCACCCCCTCGTTCGTGACCCTATCCCTCCAGTGTATGCCCAAAATGTTTCGGATGCAGCGCATGTGGAAGGCGTTAAGACGACGTTCGTGCTTGGCATACGATGTCCAGGTCTCAGCCCCGTACAAGAGTATGCTCAGGATGCACGTTTGATAAACAACCATCTTGGTTTTCCTGGTGAGATGTTTATTTTGCCATACTCTTGCACTCAACTTCCCAAACATTGTCGCCGCTTTACCGATCCGAACGTCGATTTCTGCATCCGGTGAGAGATTGTTAGTCACCGTCGACCCAAGGTAGCAAAACTTGTCGACTGACTCGAGCGGGGCGCCGTCCAATAGGATTGTCGGTATTTCCGCACACCCTTGAGCCAGCACAACAGTTTTCCGGGGATTTATAGACATAGAGAATAAAGCGCAGGCACGTGAAAACTTGTCCATAATGGTCTGAAGCTCAAGCTGCGATCTGACGATGAAGGCTGCGGCTCATCGGAGCACGCATGGGCGGGCCGAATATATTTAAGTAAAACATAAATCACACAACAATAATCACCAGATTTATTGTACATACTAACGCTCAATATAACACATATATACCTCCTTCTGTACATTTGTCTGTCTGGAATAACCTGGATAAACAGCAGTTGAACCAAACCAAAATTTGAACATCAAACGAAAATTCCTAAACATTGAAAGAAGGGTTACTGTCACTGTCTAATGCTATGCTCTATCGTTCGTCGAGCCGGGATTCCAACGTAAGGCATTAAAAAGCTTATATGCTCGGCTTCCTTGGTGGTTCTGTCAATGAAATTATCGTGAAAAGCGGTTCCCTAATCGTAATCAGTCTTATTACATCTCCAAACAAGGTTATAAATACCGTGTTCACCTTTAAAATACACCTCCGTAAATTCATACTGGTTAAGCAAAAATGCAACACTTAGTCAACCGAGCACACACACACCAATCGCATGTATATTAACATAGATACACACAAACATTCAGACGACTTGTAGGCAAATTTTATTTCATTCTATTTTCAATGTTATTAAAGTGTTCCCTTACTTTTGTACGTTGTGTCCATAATTTATTTACTGAGTGCCACCTAGTACATCCACTGGGCCTTACTGAAAATCAGCGTCGTAGAGTGCCATTTGGGTCATACTGCGACTCTAAGTTGAGTGAGTACCATTTAGCGCAACTTTTCATTTTCATCAAATATCAAATATCAAATATCAAACATTTATTCAGCAAATAGGCCACAGGGGCACTTTTACATGTCCATTTTTACAAACAATAAACTTGTAATAATGAAATGTTGACATGACTTACTTCAAATTAGGTCCGGAAATACTACATATCAGGTGCGATGAGTGAAGATGATATGTAAAGGAATTTCATACTGCCTTACACACCTAGGCCTGTAAGACAACCTTCTTTTGTTTTTAAACGTCAAATTATGGCGCGTCTTTGGCATTTAACCTATTCGTATAAGCAAAATTCTGCCATTATGTTTTTTTCTTTTTTTTTTTCTTTTTTGTGTTTGTTAAATATTATTTCACGGTTTCTAAGGGGCACACAAATTTCATTATTTTTGCGCTACGACGCACGGTTTAGGAGATACAGCCCCATAAAGGTTTTTTTTCAGTCATGCAGAAATCTTTATAGGGCTGTATCTCCTAAACCGTGCGTAAAAATAATCAAATTTTCGTTCCCTTTTTAATAGCCCCAAAGTAATAATAACAATTATCATGATCATCATCATCGTCCTATTTTTTTAATTATTTCATTGCAAATTTGAGAAAAGCACTATACAAATCTCAGCGAGAAACGGGGTTGCCGGCCGCGTATCCCTATCTGCCTTCGCTACGCTCGGCCGTCTATAGCTACTTGGCCTACAACCCTTCGTTTCCCGTCCTCAATAGTAATGTACTATGTCTGTAATTATTTTTAGTTAGTTTATTATCTTCTTCATCATAAGCGCGGTTTGCAAAAAAAAAAAACAATTGTCGATACCGTTTCACACAGGTAGCTGGCGGTCATATAATAGAGGCGGGTTATCACTTCCCGCTGGATTAGCCTAGATGAACAGTAGATTCAGGATTAAGTTAGGCTATCTTTGTCCCTATATTGTAGCCTAGCGAGGCGCGCGTCCGTCAGTGCCCCCTGCCGCGGGCCGCAAGGCGCACGCTCCGCTGACGCTCGCTCGCCCGCGTTCTCGTAGTGATGGATATTTTTTATAAACCGTTTATTTTAGATGAATGTTAGATATACACCCTGTAGGATAGTGGTTAAAGGTGAGAATGTACACGTGTTTATATGCTGAATTTGGTAAAATAATTATGATGATATTGAGATGTTGATGTTTTGGAATTTGGAAGCATAAATTAAATGAGAGAAAGTAAAATGAAAAGATCAAAATTTTGGAGTACTTATATGCACATACTTCTTTATTATAGGTATTTATAATATGTAAAAAAACTTATGTTTCTACAAAATTTGTAAGTAATTGTCTAAGTTGATACATATAAATAATTTGTAATTCAGGTTGTATACTACCAAGCACTATCTAAGTTGAACAAGTTTCGGTAATTTATAAATAAAACTGTAGCCATTAGTATAATTTTACAAAAACATGTGTTTACCACAGCTGTCAACAACAAAACAATCAGTCAAATTATGGGTGTTTAGTTATTAATATCGAGGTGATAAGTCCAATTACTTGACTAGCAAAATAGAACATTTTTCGAGTAGGTATAACAAGAAGTAATGTAAGAACCGGTAGGTCTTCTTATAAAGTGCCCTCACATGTTACTATGGTAAAGTACAGCCCAAATATACGTAGTACATAGAAGGGAGCTTTCAGAAAATAGTGTACATTGGGTACAACTTTTCTTAACAACTCACGCTAATCGTAGCGTGAGTTGTTAAGAAAAGTTAATAGCAGTCAATTTTGTAACAACCATTAAGCATAAAATCTTTGTATTTTTGATATAACGTCAAACTTAAACTAGACGTAGGTTTTAATGCTATAAAACAAATCTGAAAGATTTTTTTAGTATAGTCTTTATTACCAGAGCATAATTAAATTTGATTTTTTTTTCGAGCGGCAATGTATTTCGTACATCATGATCACTTGTGACAGTTGTGACGTCGCGTCATTAATGAGACGTTTTGAGTTAAAAAAAAGTAGTGATACATTGTTTACTGAATTATTTTCTATGAAAAAATAAAAGTAGTCCATTTTTATATAACCTATGAATGTGTGTTAATTACAGCCTAAACTAACTGTCCTTTGATTATGTGTTCGTATCAAAAATACACGCTGTAGAAATCACGTTTTTGCCTTTTTTAGGGTTCCGTAGCCAAATGGCATAAAACGGAACCCTTATAGTTTCGCCATGTCCGTCTGTCTGTCTGTCTGTCTGTCTGTCTGTCTGTCTGTCTGTCTGTCTGTCCGAGGCTTTGCTCCGTGGTCGTTAGTGCTAGAAAGCTGAAATTTGGCATGGATATATAAATCAATAAAGCCGACAAAGTCGTGCAATAAAATCTAAAAATTTAATTTTTTTTAGGGTACCTCCCCTACACGTAAAGTGGGGGTGAATTTTTTTTTTCGCTTCAATCCTAGAGTGTGGGGTATCGTTGGAAAGGTCTTTCAAAACTAATAGGGGTTTTCAAGAAACATTTTTTGATAAAGTGAATGTATTCGGAGATAATCGCTCCGAAAGAAAAAAAAAATGTGTCCCCCCCCCTCTAACTTTTGAACCATAGGTCTAAAAAATATGAAAAAAATTGTGAAAGTAGAGCTTAAGAAAGACATTAAATGAAAACTATAGCGGACATGATCAGTTTAGCTGTTTTTGAGTTATCGCAAAAAGTTTTCCCTTCATAGTAAAAAGACTTACTTTAATTAGGTACTGATTATGCAAATTTGCCTATTTGTTTAACTCGGGTGAAAGGGTCCATTTACTACACTTTAAGCTCCAGTTTAGCTTATTGTGACGGAAGAGTAACTACGGAACCCTACCCTGAGCGTGGCCCGACATGCTCTTGGCCGGTTTTTAGGGTTCCGTAGTCAACTAGGAACCCTTATAGTTTCGCCATGTCCGTCTGTCTGTCTGTCCGAGGCTTTGCTCCGTGGTCGTTAGTGCTAGAAAGCTGCAATTTGGCATTGATATATAAATCAATAAAGCCGACAAAGTCGTACAATAAAATCTAAAAAAAAATATTTTTTTAGGGTACCTCCCCTACACGTAAAGTGGGGATGAATTTTTTTTTTGCTTCAACCCTACAGTGTGGGATATCGTTGGAAAGGTCTTTCAGAACTAATAGGGATCTTCAACAAACATTTCTTGATAAAGTGAATATATTCGGAGATAATTGCTCCGAAAAAAAAAAAAAATATGAACAACCAAATTTACTTGAGCCGCAAATTGCTAAAGAATCCATTTCCTCGACCGTACTACAAGTACGCGCGAATTTCCAAGGACAAAATAAAAATAAAATAAATAAATAAATAAATATTATAGGACATTATTACACAAATTGACTAAGTCCCACAGTAAGCTCAACATATATATATATATATATATAACGATATATATAATATATAAATACTTAAATACATAGAAAACACCCATAACTCAGGAACAAATATCCATGCTCATCACACGAATAAATGCCCTTACCAGGAAAAACAACATACAACAACAAAAAAAAAACAACAACATTACAAACAAATACAACATTTGATTTCATTTTATACAATTCGCTGAAGTTAAATAACATAAAAGTTAAATGTGGTGGCAAACACATTTAAAGAAACCATATTTTTTTATATAGCATTTATTTTCAAGTGGATTTAAAAGATATTTTCTTTTAATAATTTTGATCGTGTTGCAAGGCCCACCATGTATTAGGACTGTTAGGTTATGATGCTGGGGATCTCAATTGTGACGTTATCTATGAAAAGGGACCTTATTGTCGATGGCGCTTTCGCCGTTATAAACTATGCTCCGATACAAATACAACGCTGCGCGACGCAGTGCGGCGTAAGCGCCATCGACAATAAGGTCCCTTTTCATAGATAATGCCACAATTAACAGCAATGGGCGAGCAGTAAGCGAGATTATGTTGTAGATTGTAGACGATTTACGAGGAACAATACATGGAACTGACAGCCATGCTAAAGTACAACATTATTAAAACAGTTTAATAATTGAATCATGGATGTCTTCTTGAATAACATTAAATTTCAATCATAGACCAGTGGAATCTGCGTCAAAACGTCGGAAAGTAAAATAAACTACTTCTGTACGGTAGTACTATTAATTCTGTACCATCGATAGAAAAAAACCGGACAAGTGCGAGGACTCGCCCACCGAGGGTTCCGTACTTTTTAGTATTTGTTGTTATAGCGGCAACAGAAATACATCATCTGTGAAAATTTCAACTGTCTAGCTATCACGGTTCATGAGATACAGCCTGGTGACAGACGGACGGACAGACAGCGAAGTCTTAGTAATAGGGTTCCGTTTTACCCTTTGGGTACGGAACCCTAAAATGTGGCGTAGGATTAGAACCGGTGTTAGTCTTGGACGTTCATAAGTGAGTTGTGATATGCCTAAATTGAAAGAATAAAGACTTTCATATTCATATTTATAGATCCAAGATTCAGAATAATAATCAGCATATTATACTTTATTCAAGTAGGCATAGCAACAAGCTCTTTCGAATCTTGAATCTTGATATAGTACCAACCATTGTCGCTATCGACACAGTTAACGTATCACAGTTAAAGTATATATATATATATTATATTATATTATATTGTATATTTATTAGTATATTAGGTATTGTTTTAATACTTATATAAGTAGTATAGTGTGTTTGTATTTAATAGTCTCCATATTTAGCTCCTTGCACTACCTGTTGACTTTTGTATGAGTTCGAAATTTCCTGCTACCTAAAGGTTGTCTGGAAGAGATCGCTTTTTAGCGATAAGACCGCCTGTTGTTACCTGGTTCTATTTTCCTTTAAAATTCATTTGTAGTTTTACATGTATGTAAAATGTATAATTGTTGGTGCAATAAAGAATATTTACTTACTTACTTACTTAACTGAAGTTTCGTACACCTTATTGCAACGACATAGGGTTTATTATTTGCCACTTTGTATATTGCTGTTATCTTAGTACAAGCACGTGGCAGACTTGAGCTCAGTGTGAACGTTTCACCTAACGAGGCGATTGTTTCATGTCTTCGGACTTAATTAAGTTTTCTTCATGATAAACACAACTTTACAGCGACAGAGAAATATAAATTATAAAAACTGTTAATGTGAAAGACAGGTTAAAGGGTGTAACCTACTGTGTTAAAGGCTTCTTTATTAAAAAATGTTGTATACCTGTGTTAACGGCACCAGTCATGGGACATTTAAGAGAAAATTTTGGGTATTATGATTTTATGATATTTTCTCGGTACCTATAAAATTTCTACCACTTATGCGTTGAGAGTTGAATGTTCTGTTCATCCTTTATGTTTTCAATCTATTAAATGAAATATACTGCAATTAGTTTCAATATTATTAACAAATAAAAACTGTCTCTAGTCATATGGCGCCATTAATTTTAAAACAAAGATAAATCAATAAAAAATTAAACGTAAGCTGCTCTATGGCTCTTGGTTATAGTAAAATGTTGCCAGTGTTTAAACACTGATGATAAATACTTATTGTACAGGATTTTCCTATACCATCCCATTACTGGTGTCTGTTCCATAATAGGGGTATTTACTATAGACAACGCATCGGTGTAAGTGTTGCAAGTCGAGAACTGAATATGTCAAAATATTTGTGAATTAGGTACTTTATCTCTTTGATTGTATGTTTTATTTCATTTGTAACGAGCTGTAAGGGCTTAGTTAAGCGTAAACGCATTCAAATAGTTAAATAATTTCTGCGTCAATGATTAATGAGTGTCATCTTGTAATTAGATTTTTTACAAGCTTTTATTTAACTTTCCTTGTTATTATGTAAGTTTGTTAGTTAGTGTGGGTCAAATCTTGGAAGCTAAATTTGAGCTGATTTTTTTATACATACATCATATCGGATGACAATGCAATATTGTGATGACATGGAGCTGATCTGATGATGGAGACAGGCGGTGGCCAATAGCCACGGGAACTCTGTGATATAACGACGCAAACTAATTACATTTGGGGTTGTCGGAATTGTCTTGATGAGTATTAGTTGTCTGTGGAAAGAAAAGTACAATCGCGCGATAAAAGATTGTACCAAAAATGAAAATTTTGCAAAAAACTTTATTAAAATGTAAAATGTCTAGTCTTTGGTTTTAAGATGAAAGTAAAAATTTAATAATAACGTCATGTTGTAGTAAAACGTTTTCTTTTACAATTCACAATAATGCCATTAACATCTTGTGAATGTCATACTTATTGTTAGACACACACGCGAGATTTCACTGTTGTGATGCGCTTAATTGTGTTAGATAAAGATAGTTTATTTTTCAAGTAGGCATATTACAATACACTTATGAACGTCAAATAAAGCTACACCGGCTCTAACCCTACACCTCTGACCCGAGAAGATTTAAATCCCCCCTCAATTGGAGAAGGGTATCCTAATACACATCTTTTCAAAACATTACATCTTATAATTAACATGCATTAAATAAGAAAAAAATAAATACAATTTAGATATATATTAATCATGCAATTACATACGGTAGCTACTTTTCTTTATAGAATTTTGATTAAAAAATATATATGTATATCAAATCATACAAATACAGTTTCAGAAAACATATCGCATTCTTACTCGTACAAAAGAAGAAGAAAAATAAAATTAATGAGGAAAAGAGAATAATTATAAACTCCGGTACTCTGGAACGGGTTGGAACTCCGGTAGCCGTCTAAGGAGTGTAACGTTCTTACGGTAGATGTCGCTAGGGTCCCCTAGACTCATATGGTGGAAAATTTGCTGCCTATGGATGAGGTCTTGGTGTCTCAGATGGCATAGCGCTGGAGTATCGATCCAGAGGCCGTGAGTTCAAGTCTCACCCAAGTCAGTAATTTTTCCACTTTAAAATTTATTCTAAGCTTAATAGCATCGTTCGCAGACGTTTCTGCTTGTTAATTAATAAAAAATGAAAATGAAAATGAAAATGAAAAAATGAAAAAATATTTTATTTTCCTTATAAAGTGTTTACAATTTGACATAAGTGGTTGGAGCTTCCTTTTAGGTGAATGAACCTGTATCAGGATGCCCCGCTCCTCCATAACATACAGTCTTTTTACTTAGTAGTAGGGATATATTCCATAAGTACATGAAAGATTTATAGCTATATTTATTATATATATATGCTATTTGATTTGTGTTCTAGCCTAATTAATATATGAATATATGAGTGAATATACGCATGTATATATATACATTCGTATATTTTAGCGTGTGTGTGTGTGTGTGTGTGGATTAATGTATGTGTTCAGCCTATATATTACGTATAGTTAATAATTCACGCGGTACAATAATGACTCCGTATCATCATAACTTAGTTGTTTCAGCCATTTTGTGAGTTCTATCTTACACTTATACAACAGTAATGGATGGATATGAATTAGCTTATTTGTATTATTGTAGATGTATGCCGATTGCGCTTTATATTGCCTTTTGGCAAACATAGATTTATAGCTTGATAAGGGGGCAACACTGTTTTGACGTCGACGAGTTTCAATAGTAGAGTTAAAATCTAGGGTTTTATGTAGCCTGAGCGTTGTATTCAAAACATACAGTTTCCTGATTGTTAATATACATTATATAAATAAATAAAGAGAATATACATTATATAAATCCGATTGATTGCTATACAGTTAGGCAACATAATACCATCTAGCAAGTTCAGAAAATAGATGACTGTAAAAAAAACACACTAATAGAAAACCATTAAAAATATTAATTAAGAACGGAGGTTGTTACCATTCCTTTATTGTTAACTTGTCTATGGCAGGGGCTCTATTTTCCTTAAGACGGCAGTAAAATTAGATTAAAAGACTTCTTTATGAGTCTTATAAAGACCGGCTGAAAGCTAGATTTGAAACGTTTAATTGGTATGTATGGTCAGCATCAATAGTAGCGGATGAAACAACGCGCCAAAAGTATCTGATATTCCGGATAACTTATCCTAATATAGATAAATCTCTAAAATTTACGTTCAAAAGTATATCTTTTAACGTCTTAATTGTTCTACATATAGAACCACCACATTTTGTTAAGCTGTTACAGAATAGAATGTACGTATAGATACTTTTGAAACCTTGTTTGATCCGCTATTTTTGATGCTGACTGTACACGGGGAGAGATGTTCGTTGATCTGTGTATTTCGCTAAGTTCTATTTAAAGGCTAATTCTAACATACACTATACATCAAAACGATATCTGAATAATATCAGTATTATTCGCGCGTGTGTCTCCCTCGCACTTATAAATGAACGGACAAGTCTGATCGAAATAGACGCGCGGTTATAATTCTGACATAATTTAGTTAGCTTTTGACACTGACATATTCGCTAGCGTGAGCGTAACTTAATATCTATGCATCTCACTCGTACTCGCATATTAGTAAGACGTTAGCGAATATGTCAGTTTGACACTGATAAGGCAGCCGTGGTAAGGCTACCGAAATGGTTTGGATGTTTGCGCTGGCGTACAGGGAGCCATTTAAGTTCATGACGATAGTGCGATATGGTATGGTATGGCAAATTTACGCAAACCAAAAATAAAACGTATACCGTTATTAAGAGTACGGCCTGTTTAGAGCAGCCTGGGAAATGTTGGTAGTGCACATCAGCATAGTATATGAGAGGCAAAATCTACACACCACCAATTTCATCCAACTTCCTCAACGGCAAGAAATGCTTAAACCTATATAAGAAACTTAATGTTGCAGTAATCTTACGGGTTACTTCCGTGAGGTGTCCATCACACGAAAGATTCTTGCCAATAGTTAACAAGGCCGAGATCTTTCACCCGGTTAGAGACCACCGAGCCATCAAACACGATCAGTGTGACTGGAGCAGCTTCCAGAGTTGACACGAGCTCCCCACAATGATGGCCTGGCACTTTGAAGAGTTAACAGAAATTGCAATACTACAGGACCAGATGGCGATATGAGCCAGGTCATCATTGAGGACAGAAAAAGTTGCATTCACTTCTGCTTGGACGTATAGTTGCAGACCGTCTGCGTACACATGGTGAGGGCTTTTAAACTCAAGTAATGAGGTTAATGAAGACGGAGAATAAGAGGGGGGACTATATACCTCCTTGTGGAACCCCAGTGTTTATAAATCACTCCAATCAGACTAGGCTTGGCCGACACGAACAGTTTGGGATCGACAAGAAAGGTCCAAACCAAACCAAACCAAGGCAAACCAAGTAATCCAGTTTGGTAAAATTTTGAGATGAAAGGGGGTAGCAAGGAGATCGTGATCCACTACATTAAACGCATTTGAAAAGTCAATGAGCACCAAGACTCTAACTTTGGAAGACTCCATGCCCTGCCTTATTGCCTGTTAGCATAGGTGACAAGTAGTTATAACTGTTTAGTGTATTAGATCTTCTTCCTTTCTTTTTTTTTACTAATGCGGTGCTGTTTATACATGTTTTTGCAATAAACGTTTTTCTATTCTATTCTTACGTCCTCAGGGACTTTCAGTAGCGCAGTAGTAATACAGAGACAAGGGATAATTGTGATAAATGTAGTTACAAATACAGAGATACATACAATAAAATAATAAAAATCTTAAAAGCTAAATAAAAATAATTAAGCCGCAATTTTGTAAGCAATTTCTTATGAAATTCACCTCGAAAACAAATAAGACATTTTGGACCTTGTACTACGATACATAGAGAAAGAAAGAGAGAGAGACATTAGGAATATAATAATGCATCATAATCTTGTTATAATTATGTCTTCTACCTCTCACACCTCTTTCTGACCAAAAAAATTCTTAAACATTACAATGTACAAGCAAAGGTTCTTAACGATTATAGAACCACCTTCCCTCAGTACATAATGTCCTAAAAGCTAAGCATTCTCCATTAACTCATGTGACATAATACCGTCCATAAAGCCTTTGAGAAGCCATATAAATGCTATGACTGCTGTAACAGCTGGGATGGCCAGGTTAACGACATTCAGAGCCGCGCGCTTAAGTAGTTTTAATGGTCGGATTGAGTGCTTCAGCGGAATGGTTCTGACCTTATTGTTAACCTTTTGTTGTTCTAACTTTACAATAATTAACATTCCATTTTACCGCATTTTAAAGGGTTGCGAGTATAGCAGTCATAGATATACATTTCTAGGGTCTAGGCAGGTATTCTGTGCTAGATTTCTTTTATTGCACCTGGAACACCTACTAAAATTACATAAATTTATTAAATTCCGCTATCTTAGTCATCCTCGCTTTTTAGGGTTCCGTACCAAAAAGGTACAAAAGGAACCCTTATGCTGTGACTTTAATATTGGAAGTGTAATTTTTTTTATTTGTATTAATTATGGAAAATTCCCAATATAAAGAGGGGGCTAAATTTTAAAGTCTAGTTACTAGGTCAAGTGGGGTATTATTTGAAAGAGCTTAAATTGAACATTATAAAACATTTTTTTATTATTTTTTCATAGTGAAAATAAAATTGACTTATGAAGGAAAATGTGATTAAAAAATACCATTCCCCCCACTTATCTCCCAAGTTTACGAATAAAAAAATATGAAATTTTTACATAATAATAACATTATCATAAAAATTACAGGAGAAATAAAATCAAACCTCTATCTTGATAAAAAAAAATTAATTAACAAAAAACATTTTTTAAATAAATTTGCAATTTAATCCCGTTTGCTGGTGCTTATTATAGTTGAAATTCCTATAAGATTACACTAAAGGCACCAATCTTTCAAATAAAAAAAAAAATATTGAAATCGGTTCACATGATAAAGAATTATCTCTTAAAAATCAACATACATACAGATCGCACAAATTAGTTAGCCAATTCGCCCATAGATGGCGCTGTACACAATTATACTAATAGTATACTTCTGGTCAAAAGTCTTTCATGAGAAAATTTAAAGTTTGTACGGAACCCTCGGTTCGCGAGGTGAATGAACTCGCACTTGACTGGTTTTTTTAGCAATAACCACCTGTTGTTTCTCTTCTTAATGTGTCCTTAATGTGATGAGTTCATCGGTTCGAATTCTGATTTTTTTACTTTCGCTTGTCAATTATACACAAAAGCTAAAAATATGAACATTGCTTCTAAAAATGTGCAATTTTATTTTTGTGGGAACTCATTGATTACTTTTATTTTATTAAAACATCTTGTAATTTAAAATTCAAAAAGATGATATCCGCGGTCCCGAACACGCACATTTATCTCGCTCACACTTAAGCTCAGTGAGAGTGAGAGAAGAACACGCTTAAATTGCTTAAATTGCTGGGGCTTAACTTGTATCTTTTACTGAGGTGTGCCAATAAAGAGTATTATATCTGTTAGTGTTTGATCCTTTCGCATTTTCTCAAAGGTTAGCTGGAAGAGATCGCTTTTAGGGATAAGTTCGCCTTTGTACAAAACATTTTTTGTTTGTTTTGTTTTGTCTGTTTTATGTTAACCTGTTTATGTGCAATAAAGTGACATACATACATACATATATCTATCTATTTGATTATTGAAGAGTTATGTAGTTTTTGGTACAGGACTGAACCCCAAGACTACCTTTATTCTAAAACCTAAGTATGAAGTGATATCTAGTTCAAATGCTAAAATTTTAATATTACCTAAATAACAATACTCCAAATATACTGTAAACCACCAGTTTCGTAACATTCCGACCTTTCAATATTTACTTTGGAAGCTGTTACCTTTCAAAACCCAGTTTGAATCGAACTATGTTCAAATATCTGTTTTAGGCAGTGACGTGAGGCTGACAGAGATCATTAATTATTCGTTTTAGCAAACTAAAACGACTTTAATCCATTTCGTCTGAGCACCATATTATTAATTCCATTTTAATTTATATTTTAACTTTGATCATGACTTTAAAAGCGGCCAAGTGCGAGTCGGACTCGCCGATGAAGGGTTCCGTACCATTTATAACGTATTAAAAAAAACTACTTACTAGATCTCGTTCAAACCAATTTTCGGTGGAAGTTTGCATGGTAATGTATATCATATATTTTTTTAGTTTTATCATTCTGTTATTTTAGAAATTACAGGGGGGGGGGGAGACACATTTTACCACTTTGGAAGTGTTTCTCGCGCAAACTATCCAGTTTAGAAAAAAATTATATTAGAAACCTGAATATCATTTTTGAAGAACTATCCATAGATACCCCACACGTATGGGTTTGATGAAAAAAAAAATTGTTGAGTTTCAGTTTTAAGTATGGGGAACCCCCAAAATTTATTGTTTTTTTTTTTTGTTCCTATTTTTGTGTGAAAATCTTAATGCGATTACACAATACATAATAGTTATCATAACAGTTCATTTGAAAATTTTAAAACGGTATCGAAAACATCGTGTCATGATGACTGGTCTGGCCTAGTGGGTAGTGACCCTACCTATGAAGCTGATGGTCCCGGGCTCGAATCCCGGTAAGGGCATTTATGTGTGATGAACAGAGATATTTGTTCCTGAGTCATAGGTGTTTTCTATGTCTATTAGTATGTACATATTTATCTCTATACTTATGAACCTATATACTCTCGCCTAGTACCCAACTTTGCTTAGTTTGGGGCTAGGTCGATCTCTAACATTGTCCTCAAATATTTACTAATTTATTTTATCCAACATATAATCCTGTCTCTCTAAAATTGATACTGTAAATATTGCTTAAACATGCATCAAAGGCTGTCGGTAATCAATAGCACCATCTAATTATAACATAATCCATCGATTAGCCAAATCCAGCATCCTTTCCGTCCAATTACTCCCGAATTTAAGCGCCGTTGAAGCCTCCCAAGGAAAAGGAAAACGGTATCAGTAAAATAGAAAATAATAACAAGGCCGCCTGCTCCCGTTGCCACGTCGTGCCTTTCACGGTAACTGGATTGCCAAATGTTAGCTTGACAACCTAGTTACCTACCGCGTAATGTGCTGAGCGTACGGTGGCACCTATTTCAGATCACAATTTTGCGCCTATTTCAGATCACAAGTTAACACCAAAAAAAGTGTTAAGATGAAAAATTCGAGTGATAATTTATATTTACTAAGTAAAATATGTGTATGAGTTGTTGGAATTAAGAATTAGGTACTATTGAAAAAAATACGAAAGTAATATCTGCTTACACGTCCGGGGATCGAACCCGGATCGTCGCCGTAACCACCTGTTTGCCGTAACTGCGGCACTCTAGGATATAAGTACGGAAAATAGCCTACTTATTCTCGAAAAAGAATTTGATCAAAAGAGAGCCGTGAAAATCTTACAATTGTTTTTGCCTAGCCTGTCTTTATCTTTACAATATGAAATTGATGAACAATGTTTGTAGAACGAGTAATGTTAAAACTTGTAAGGTGTCTTATTAGAGTTAATAAGTTTTAAGGATAGTCACGATACCTTTTGCCTAAATTTTTATTTATTTATTTAAAAAGCACACTAAACAGACAAAATTCATTATTTTTTTTACAATATATAGAAAGGTAGGTATTATATAAGAATGCCTTCCAAAATATGCATGCACAGCGAGATAAACTTATAACGAGCTATAACTATCCTAAAATTATTAAAAAAAATGTCCTTAACTACATTAAATTACAGAATAATATAAATAATTTTACAGTACATATGGTGCTACTTTATAGCACTAGTGCGAAAATTAGCATATTACGTTACTGTGTCGAACATTTAAAGGGCCATATGTACTGTAAAACGTTGTACGAGACATGTGCGAATAGGTAATTCGCAACTCGTGTCGATTTAAAACACTCCCGTCGGTCGTGTTTTAATTTATCGCCACTCGTTTCGAATTTCCTATTTTTCGCACTTGTATCGTAATGTACTATTAACATGTCAAATGCTTAATTTTATTGTTGAGTATTATTGTGAAGTATGATGGTCGAGATCCCTAACATCCTGCCTCCTGAATGCTGCCAGCCATGAGTCGAAAATGTCTATTTTTCAATACCAAATCATTGTACTCACGACACATTTTGACGATTGGATTGTAAAAAGAGGTATTATTTCTGTAGACCTGAAGGACGAAAGTCTTAGGAGCTCGGGATCTAAATCGAGATAGATAATTTTCCAAGAATTTGCTACCATGTGTACATTTATATAATTTATTTCTGTCATTTTAACTTCTTTCACATTTATTTTAACTAAAATTATTCAAATCAGTATCGCACATTACTGAGGGCGGAGAAAGCTGATAAAAATATCTAGCCGACATTAGGTTTAAAAATATTACCGACCACTTTATTATTCAGGGACATTTTTTTTCTTTTTCTATTATAAATTTAGCAGAATCGAGGGATGTCGCCGATTCCCAAAGATTTATGATGACATTAGGACTTCTAGGATCCTATTCCGTTGGATATTGAGCTCGTTCCATATAGCAATCGATATGGCTTTGTAATGAGACAACTGATATTCCCTTCAAAGGAAACTGTTTGGAAATAGTTACTATTTGAGGACATCTTTAGTCACAACAACACAAGACAAGATATGTGACAAAATAACGAAAAAATTTTGAAGTTCAATCAATAGGTGACATAATTTTTTTAAAGAAACATCTCACACGTTGAATGCTAACGAAAGAAATTGACAAATAAACATATACTCGAAATATATTACACTCCTTAATTTATTGATTTAGAAATGTAACATTTAAGTAATAAAAATATGGTAAAAACTGTTTCAGCTTCGGCGACGTCTGAGGTTAATAAGTAATAACTGTTCATCCACAGCGCAGGCTTCGTCAAAAGCATAGATACAAAACAGAATCCGCAACAAACTTCGTCCAATCTACATAAGTAAAAATCCGTCACAGGCTTCGTCATTAATGTAGGTACAACATAAAATCCGCAACAAGCTTTGTCCAAAAACCTAAAACTACCTACGATTCCCCGTTAATCTCCAAGACGACACGTACCCGGCGTACACTCCTTACTTAGTAATGATGATTATGCATTCTATTAGTGATTTGTAATGAATTATATCTAGGTACTGGGTGGGCAAATAAGACGTACCTATACACTTTGTTTTAAAATTTTAACTAATTATATTAAATGCAAAAATGCAGAAATTATCTTATGTATATAATTGCCAATCATAAGTAATATATTTATGAAAAAATATTGATATTTTCTATTGATCTACCTATAGCAGCAATCAATATTTTGACAAATGTTTGTGTTGTTTAAAACTCGTTGTTTGCTCGATTATTTTTGAGAAACAGTGACAGTGATTAGCACCCAAATTCCTCAAATTTTGCAGCTCCTGACTTATTTCTGTGGGGCTGTCTAAAATCACGTGTCTATTCTAACAAGCTAACAATAAAATTGGTGAATATATGTCAGACATTATGTTCCGCATATATTTACCAACCCTGAATAAAATATTTTCAAACAATAAACTAAGGCAAATACTTATTTACCCAACCAGTACTTATGAATTAACCATTTAGGCAATAATGTCGTTAATGGTCACAGAACTTTTAGGTTCTACATAAAAATGGCAATTAAAGCCTGCAACTCGGAATCACTTGGCAAACTGTTGCCCGCATTAGTTGTGACAATTACTGCCAAGTATAAATTATTACAATCATTGAAAGAACACGAATCTTGGCAATTAGATAAGTTTGGCCCAGCTGGCTTGACAATTACTGATTTCAATCAAGTTTTCCTCAATTAAGATGCGTAACTAGCAGGCTATAGAAGTGTTCCTTTTAAACTTTATTGTTAATTTGTCTCTGTCCGAATAATGTTAATGTATGTATGTATGTATGTATATACTTTATTGTACATAGAAATAAAAACACGAAAAACACAGTTACAGAGTAAATTAAATACAACAAAGGCGAACTTATCCCTGTATGGGATCTCTTCCAGTTAACCTTTGAGGAAATGAGTAAAACAGAAGTAACGTTGAATGAATGATAAACACAAACAAAAGTGTACAATCACTGAAATTAATGAAATGCACGTTTTGAATACACATTGATACAAATATACATAGATAGAAAAATAACCATAAAATAATGCATACATATATATATAAATATAAATAAATAAATATTCAATATATAATATAAATAAATATGAATTCGAACCAGAAAAGTAAAGGAAATTAAAAAAGTAGAAGTACTCAATGGAACTAGGAAGTCGTAACCAAAGTATCGGAAAGCCACAATTTTTTAAGCTTCTCCTTGAGTGATGCTACATATTGGGATTGCCTCATGGACACCGGAATCTCGTTCCATAACTTGACGGCATGGACAGTAAAGGATTTCTTGTATGTGCGCGTCGTATTGGAAGGAATCGTGAGTAAAAGATTGGTGCTTGATCGAAGGCGATGACCACTACCAGCAGCTAAATAACTAAACCTTTCGGAAAGGTAAGGTGGCGAAGCAGGATTAAATAGAACATTGAAAAGCAATGATGTTAATTAAGTGTTTATAATGAATGTCATTATTCGTTTTCCAAGAAGCTTTATTTTTTGTTTGTATTTACACAGACGTAAATTTTACATGTAATTTACAACTGGACGTAGTTAAAGGAAAAGGATTCAATCCACAGCGAGATGAGCAAAAGTTATGGAGGTTTAAAGTTAGAAATGGTATTCCTCATTACTGATTCACTTTTCCCATAATACTTATTTGGATGAAACATGAGTTTTGACGTGTTTTAAGATTCTGTACATAAACGATTTAGTTTAATGTCGTATTTCTTGAGATATTTAACTAAATGTGGGGTTGGATCCATTTTGAGAAAATACTTTTTCCATGTAACCTTTTTCATTTTAAATAGGCAATAAGGATCCATCCCAATAAATTGGAAAAAAAACGAGAAAATCACCAAGAAAAGATAAAAAACTTTATTAAAAAAACAATGTAATAGCTTATCAAAGTATTGAGTATTAACAAAATTGAGATCACTTCTGTTTAACGATAATAAAAGCCTCTTATAATCACTAATCGTTTTTTTATTTTTTTTATTAGCCTATTTGTGTGTCCCACTGCTGGGCAAAGGCCTCCCATCTAGCTTTCCAATCCTCCCTGTGCTGAGCAAGGTCCCGCCAGTCCCGCTGAAACGCATCACTAATCGTTTACATAAAAAAAAATTTTAGGACATAAATCAAAATACCATTTTTGAACAATATTTCCCATGACATACCAAATTCATCACATATTAATCTTTTGTAAAACCAATGGAAAATTAATATTTAATAGTTAATACCAAAGTAATTGTAGATTAAAAGAAATATAACTATAATCATACCAAATGTAAGCAGTTGTTACTTTTATGGTACTAAATAAAGATTATTTATTTATTTTATTTATTATTTACTTACTTTTATGCCTATTTTCGTCATTTTTTTCATTCTTGTCATAGCATGCCTTCCTTGCAAAAAATTTAGGATCGCTATTCTCAGCTAAATAATAACATACACATATTAGAACAGAACTTTAATAATTTATCTTATCTTATCGGAAGAAGTTTTGATGGATGCAACCAAAATAGCTTTTACTCACCATTTTTGTCGTTACAAATCCACAGACCTGTCTTTCGCGACAATGCACAGCATGACGCAATAGCAAAATGAGTTTTTTTAGTTACAAAAATGATAGGTAAAGTTTCATAATTATAATTACTATAACATTATTAATACCAGCAACGTATAAACGAAATTAATACTAAAAGCAATTTTTTTTATGAACAATATAATTAACATGGATCGTTATTAAAATTTAGCATTGTATTGCCATTTTAAATAAAAAAATCCCTATAACGTATTTATGTAAACTGGATATTTTCCGTTGATTAATTTGCCACTATGAAACTATACCTGGAGTAAATTATCAAAAAAGATCCAAGTAACTTAAATCGACTTTGATGTTTGACGCTGAATATAAGAACAAGTTAATTTAAACCTGCAAAAATGATTCAAACAGTTTGAATGATTTCTGTTATTTTTCCTCATCTATTTAATTTGTTTATGAATTAGGATCCAAGTCGACATATATAGCAAAAAATTCAAAAATAGCCTATCATGGCAGTAAAACTGCCTTTTAGGTTAAGTATAAAGTTGTTTAAATTTAAAAAGTCAGCCTAAAGTTAATATATTTAACATGAATCGTTTTTGTTGTTTACTGACACACCAATGCTGGAATAACAAGAATTCCACAAATGTGATCCAAGTTTGCTGAATCGTTTTTGTTGTTTAGCTAAAGTATTTACACATCGTCAAATTAGTTTCTCAAAAACGATCCAAATGGGTTGGATCAGTTTTGTTGATATATATTTAGGACGAAAAGTATTCATTGCATTTTCTCAAAAAGATTCCAAGCAGTTTGGATTTTTCTTGTTGAAATTTATATAAACCAGTCCTGTCACTAACATAATTTTACAACAAGGTACCAAGAGTATTGAATACTTATTGGTGAATATCATTTTTAATCTTTCATACATGGGGGATGGTATCCGATGTCGATTAAAATATGAAAACGCTATGTGAGCTCAGTGCTTTTTTGCTGAATGAAAATATACACATTAAAGGCCTGCCTGGTATACTTAACTCATGTTTTGGTATTTTTGTGGATTGGATCCTTTTCCTTTAACTACGTCCAACTTTGTATTTAGTTTTTATAAGACCAAAATCACCTTTAATCACTATCATTGTGACTTTCAGATTTCAGTTAAATTTAGAATCAAGTAAATATCACCAGTAACCAAGGTCCAAAATACGAATTTTATTTACCACCCGAAAACTTAGAAAAAAGAATATATTAAAGACTGAATCGGGAACAAGTGCAAAAGAACAGAAAATTGACAAAGGAAAGTGAACAGTGTTATGAATGACAGTGAATTCAGAAGTAGATTAAATTATACAGACCCCTTAGAAAGTAAATTAATAGATGGAGTAGTAATAGTCAATTTAGTAAAGACAATAACATCATATCAGTTCTGATTTTATTTCGTCAATTATTTAATGCAAGCAAAAAACGTGTAACTCAAGAAAAGAAAGAACTGGTGCGGGAATTGTGATAAAGTGATGGTGAAATATATTTGTATTAATAAAAGCCTAAAGAAATATCGAGTGTATAAAGGATAAGAAAGCGCATTGAAAGAGAGTATTTAAAGCATAGCAAAAATCTTCGGTAATCATGCTGCGTGCTTTCCTACGTGACTTCCTGTTCATTCGTCATCAGTGTAAACTTTAAATCGGTTGCGCCGAAGACGAACTTAACGAACGTGCTATACAAATTTGGACTTCAATTTAACCTGATTAAATCTTAAATTCAATGTTTATTTTCCACTCAAATTAGCTCAGAACAGTGTTAAATTCAAAGTGTTGTAGACATAGAACTAGAAAGCCAAAGTTCTTAGAACTAAGTACAAACTTGCATTGGAGTTTGAGCATAGTAGTGATATAGTATTTAGTTATAAAGTTTAAACTGAATGTGGACTCATGAAGTTACTCATTGCCATACGGTTTTACGGAATTTAATGGTGATGTTAAAATAAATTCTAGTGTAGACTATGATAAAGTAGTAAATGTGAAGCAGACATATAAATTTACAAAACTTTATAAAATCAAGTTAGTGAGTGATTACAGTTAGTGTTAAAGAAATTTACCAATTTACTATAAACAATGAAACGGACAAAACAGCTATTGAAAATATAAAGGTTGTTGCAGTTCAAATTAAAAATGATTCAGAAGTGCTAACAAATGCGAATGAAAGTAAAAGTGGCGTAACAGCTATTGACGATTCCCTTGTAATAGAACCTATTGTGGAAGAACTTAAAGTTCAAAATGAACGTGTCAATGAAGGCGGGCCCAGCGCCGACGGTGGCGGTGGTGGCGGTGCCGGAGAGCGAGATGGACGCGCTGCTGCTCGGCAGGACTGCGGTGAGGACCTTTGATCAGTACGTCCGAAATGTATGTATTTGTCTAACTTATATTATAGATACGCTTTTTGCTTTACGATAATAAGCTCTTGTAAAGATCATGGGTCCATTTCTCGAACTGTATTAGTCTGTTGTATTATTAGTGTGTTGCCATGGTAACCCAAACGACTTGACAGTTCGTGGACTAATAATATTAGTCTAATACCTTTCTAGAAATGGGCCCCAGAAATCTTATTTGTTAATCGATTTTTCAAACTGTATTCGTAATTGAACAAAATGTTATATAGTGCTCACTCGTAAATTATATTTTTATTTGAGCTCATTAACGTACAGAAACCTGATATGATTGCACGATTTGGATTTATTTATTTACAGACAGTTAATTAATGAAGCATATATTATGAAACGCATACATAGTACCGCACAAGTAAACATGGAGACCGATACTAAGCGAATGTTTTCGATCTCGACTTTCAACGTTGGATACGGTACAAACAACTTTTATTGAATTTGCTTCAGGCAGAAGTCTGTATTATACATCCTTATAGAGTACCATATTCAGTAATGGTAAGTTCATATTTGAGCTTGTCCTTCAAAAAGTCAAACAAAAGGTCTAATTATTACTAGATAACTTTTTTTTTTGTATAATATTATTCAATTCTATTTAAATCACTTGTAATAAATCTTTTATATAAATAATCATATCATAAATTATCAAAGATGCAAACAGTAAGCCTGATCGTAAGCGGCATCGTTTCCATTCAGACGGCAGACGACCCCATTTCAAGGACATGCACATTTTAAATATAGATGTTTTAATATTTGAATTTAGAATGTTACTCGTATTTTGTAATTAAATAATTATCTCCCAAAAAATATCTACAGATATTTACAGATATCAAAGGAAATCTCAATTTGGCTGGAATATATGATGTAACTAAGCTTCCTGTTGGCTTCAATCTATTAATTGTGTTAGTTTTGGCTCCTAGTTCGTATTGGCAAGCACCCGCCTGATGCGATTATCGATACACTGTTTAATCTCCATTTCAAAGTCATTCCAACATTTCCTTGCGAGATAAGCCCTTTGGTTTGAAGCCAAATCCAGCGAAGGGTAAGGCCGCTTGCAAATCGTTCAATGCTACAACTGTTTTATTTGAGGATACGACTGATTTTGTTTAGAATTTTAAATCATACGTAGCATCAAAACTTAAACATTGTTTGGCGATTTTGCAGTTATAACTGGTCTCCATCCATAATTTTCAATGGTTTTTCATATTTTTTCTATATCATATTATTCATCCCGTTTTGAAACTTTTTTTCATGTGAAATGTTCCGTATAGTTTTATATTTTCACTTTGTTGACGTGATTGCTATTTATATCCGTTATCTCATATGATCACAGATTATATCGGAAATAGCCACTACATGGAATATATTTGAACTCGGAGTTCCAAGGAGTATAAAAATTTTCGGTACCTATATTTTTGAAGAGGCTAGGAAGTAACCAACAATATATGAGAATGATGGTTAAGTCATTAAAGTATTTGATTTAGGAATATTTAAAAACAAAACTAAATTGTGCAATCAGATCAAATAGACATGGTTAACTGACTAAAAGTAGATTTTACTGGTATTTTGATACTAGAAAAGTTTATAAATGATCAGTTAATTTTGTCTATGATGGTAAAAACCTGCAGTAGTCTTAGATCTATGTTTAGACTGTTTTAGCTGCCAAAATGTGACTAACTTAATGTACATAACTGTGTGGAATTTTATAGAAATAGCCAAATCTGCCTTAAATGCTGTGACCAATTGGTGATCTTGTTAATGATAATTTCTAGCGAGTATATCAACAAAACAGTTCAGCAGTGGCAGCATGGTTCCATTTTTATCGCTTGTCACTATGCCTGTCACTTTCGCACGTACATACTTGTTAGAACGTGACAGGCATGGCGATAAATGATAAAGAGCCGACCATCTTAGCCCTACAGTGTAGCTAAATTGACAATACCAATTTTCTGTAGATATGTATACCGAATTCGTAAACATAACATAGGCCACAACACAAAATACACTTAAAAATACTTAGAACACAGGTCTGCAGTTTGTTTTGTTGAGAAACTAAAAGCAAAGTGCTATTTTTTTCCGCATCTACTTTACTTCAAACACAATCACTATAATCATATTTGTTGGCAGTATTTGCTCGTTTACGTAGACTCTTTGCACAGAATGAAAGATTCATACTACAATTTCGGGCAAGGTTCATTTTACTAACTGAAATTATTCATGAATGAGTACGATTTGCCTTCCAACAGTTGTCACGCAAAATTTTGAGACAATGTTTTAATTACGATCCATAAACAAGTACCAAATCATAACCTTGCCAATATAATGGAAGCCGGAACGTACCTAGAGTCAAGCCAAGCCAAGCCCAGCAAACTTGGCTATCAAAATCGCAGCCAAGTTGGCAGCGACTTTGATAGCCAAGGCGCTGCACGGGTTGTTTTAAACATAAAACTTCTATGAAGTTATGAGGTTTACTTGGCACTTGCACCTAGTGTTGGTTAAGACTCGAGTCCTTCGAGTCCTCTGTTTTAAGACTCGACTCAGTTTTTCAGACTCTTATAATTAAACGTTGGTATGCTTAGGAGCAGATCTGCTCCATATATATATTCAACCAAATTCAATTTAAACACGAAGATGTCATGGATGCTAAATAAATGGAAATTTTTTGACAGGCGCATACGAAAGGTTAAAACGAAACTCGAGTTCTTTTCAACTTATTGGAGTCTCTACATAAGACTTGAGTCCTTTTCGGAGAACTTGTAATTTTTTTACAAATAACTTCAAAATGCCTAGTCTTTATGTAAACTTCATGGATATCCATAACATAAATCATACAATAACGCCTATTTCCTTTACTATTGTTTAGGTAAATCCTATAAAATTGTTGACTGAGTCTTTATTCGGAGACTCGAGTTCTTTTGAGTTGCGCTTAAAAGTGACTCAATAAATGACTCGACTCGGGACTTAAAAGACTCAGAAGTTTTTTAAGCTCCGAGTCTCGTAAAAACAAGTCGAGTTCTTCAATTTAGACTCAAAAGACTCCTACCAATACTACTTGCATCTTCTGGGCTATCAAAATCGCTAGCAACTGATCTCGGTCTGACTACTTGAGAGGTCATAGGATCATTGTAATATGCGTTTACGTCGCAGTAAATCATAACGTTACTGCGCAACACTAATAGTGGACATTTACCATATTACACCTCCCCCGAAAGTTCCTATCACCGCCGGGGTGGCAGAAGAAAAAATTTAAACGCATGTTGTTGTTTACATTTTTTTCTGAAATCAATACGAAAATTATTAGTGAATTATATATGGTACAATGGGAAAACAATCTTTATTTAGCTTGGCTCTTGTGTGTCAGCATCTTATCCAAATCATTTCTTTTTGAGAAATTTCTTTGAAAATTATGTTGACACCACTGCGTTAGAAGTGCGAAAAATTGTTAGAGGATGAAAGTTAAAGGATGTTTAATAAGTTTCTTAAAAAATACTGGGATGTAGAAAATTATGAACGCTAAGGTAGGTAAAAATTTTAAAGTACCAAAAAATTCACCTATTGAGTATTTCATTTTTAGAAACAAGTTCGGGAAAGATAATTGTATCAAGATTAAGTTGTTATTTTGCTAGAAATAGATACTTAATGCATTTCTACTAACGAAAGAGTAATTAGTGCCCCAGGCTGTAAAAATGTTAGACTTGTAGGTTATATACTATATACACTTTTCTCCAAAAGAATTTTATGAAAATATTTACCAGAATTAACTGAAATGAAAATACATTTTCACCGTCAAAGCTTTTGAAAATCGACACACTAACTTTAGGTAGGATTTATTTAGCTTTTTTTTTTTACGTTAGTTACTACATAAAAGAGAAATGGTTTATGACCCAGTTTGCCTTTCATAACGTTACCAATTCAAATATTTGCCGAAATAGATATCGGGACATGATAATTATGTACGCTTAGAAAAGGTTAATATATAATATATAAAAAAGCGGCTTTTTAATACGTCATAAATGGTACGGAACCCTTCATGGGCGAGTCCGACTCGCACTTGGCCGCTTTTTTTTTTACTTATAAAACGATTATCAAAATATTTGAATAAACTTACTTTTACCCCATTTTCCACATATTTATACACCCGTTAAATAATTTATTATAACATATAAGAATCAGGTTTTTCATAGTACGAAAAGTTTGAGTACCAATGTTATTTTCAATTCTGCACACAATTAAACAATAAATTGCACAAAAAGTAAATCCGCCACGTTAACTGTAAATCCAAGATTTATCCGAATCACACTAGGATATCTGGTAATCACGGTCCCGGTCGGACCCGGTAATGTGACAGCGGAGTGACAGTGATGTCTATCCGGCACTCACAAACTCATAGCGCGACTCGATTTGTGATGTCATAAGCTTCCTCTTTGCCCATCATCACCATTTAATGATCGAACAGCTAAGTTATTCTGTGCTCCCTCTTCTTCAAGTAGAAATAAATTGCCCGAAAGAGTCGTACGTATACCTATTTAGTTGGGTCATAATCATAAGTTCTGTCACAAAGGTTTTGACTGATAAAATGTAATACAAAGCTTTTAACAAATAAAGTTTGCCATGATTTGAAAGCTTGTTTTATACTGATCAAAACGTAATATAATTAGTTTAAAATTTAGATCGCGTCTTAATTTACTACGTGTTTACTATGGGATTGACGTTAGACGCAAATACGCACCTGCAATTAGTTTTCCTACAAGTTTGTACTTCAGCTAAAAAACCCTTCATACTTAGGGTATTTTACGTTTGGTAAAACACGTACAGTTGCGGGTTGGCAATACCAATACTTACGAATTATATATTTTAAGAAAAATAAAAAAACAGCTTTAGTTTTATGTAAGATTCGACCATGTAAACAAGAAAAATAAATAACTAGTAACAGATCGCATATTTTTTCCATGTTTTTTTAATATTTTTTTTGAATATTACGAATTGTTCAAAACTGAGACAGCAAATTAAGTTTAATTATAATATAAGTCCGCCTTTTGTACTATAAGGTTTTCTTTTGTGCAATAAAGATTAAATAAATAAATAAACAAGTAATTCAGCATTAAATAAGCATTCAACCCATATATATATATATATATGAATATGAATAGTAAGGGATCTTAATCTATAGCTTTTTTATCAGTCAATACCTTTTTGACCGAACTTATGACCCAACAAAGTACTCACCTCTTATTCATCGTCAGTGGTGAGACAGCTGTCTTTCGGCCCGATTCAAACTTTCAGATAAGTCAAATAGGTATTAGGTTTAGATACGATACGGATCGGATATGTCAGTGTCAAATAAAATTCTCTTTTGACACTGACATATATGATCTATATCGTATCTAGATCTAATATTTGACGTATCTTAAGTTAGACTCGGGTCGTTTGTATAAATATTTTAGGCAAGTTCATTACAAAGATAGTTATAGACTGAAATGACGAATGTATTTATTAAAAACACAATTAAAATCATATCAAGACAGATGTAAGATCCACGATGCAGGCTTCGTCAATATATACGTGAACAACCAAAAAAACATCCACAACACGCTTCGTTATCGTAATATGCACCTATCATACAAAATATATATCCACAACACGTTTCGTCAACGGCCTACCTAGTACCTATATAACAAAAAACAATAAACAAATAGAAACCTACCCCCCCACTCTGATTTTCACCCGGACCAAAACTGCCAAAAATACTGGCGGCATTGCCTCGCTGAATGGCCAGCAGTGATATCTGTTGGACCAGGAAAGAACCAGAGCGAGGGTCGCAGCCCCTTTCTTTCAGCCGTCACCCTATGCTTCTGATAAAGGCTTTGGCCTCGGCACACCAAGGGCCCGCCGTCTCAACGGCAACCGGGACAAAATCGTACACTTGCTCGAGGTTGGCGTATTTGCTATGTTTTAACTTGGCCGCACTTTCAACTCCTCCTTCTTCCTCGCGTTGACCTGGCATTTGCCACGGCTCATGGGAGCCTAGGGTCCGCTTGACAACTAATCCCAAGATTTGGCGTAGGCACTAGTTTTTACGAAAGCGACTGCCATCAGACCTTCCACCCCAGAGGGTAAAATAGGGTTGTTGGGATTAGTCCGGTTTCCTCACGATGTTTTCCTTCACCGAAAAGCGACTGGTAAATATCAAATGATATTTCGTACATAAGTAGACTGAAATAGATATATAATGTACGAAGACAAATAATGTCACGAATGCAGAAGACGCTGATTCAATCCCAGCTCTGGGCGTCCAGTGCCCTTGGTCACTTTTTCTATCTTATATGACATCTGTTTTGGTTATAGTGTTACTACTGAAATAAACAGAAAAATATGATTTGTTTCTGAAATAATAAAGGTTTTTGTTTAACGAAATTATAAGTAAACCTAAAAAAAAAGTTTTTTTGTTTTACTTTTTACTTAAGATAATTATTTGAACCTATTTTCTTTACATTCCGAATAAAATTTGAATCAGAATAAATATTCATCCATACATTTTCAGTTTATTGTGAACAATTTTTAAAGAAAATATGGCTGGCTCGGGTTTGGCAAAAACAAAATTCGATATCTATTTAGCACAGACTTGAGCCGGCCCACCGCTAAAAACGAAAATTGAAAAGTCTTTATCTAGCTCTCTATCGCGCTTGCCCATTCGAGTGATAGACAGGCGGATAAAGAAATTTCGATTTTCGTTTTTCGCAGTAGAGGCTCAGTTGCCTGAAACGTTGTGCGGACGGCAGATGGCAAGCAGCCATTGTCAGGGTTGCTGCTGTTTGTTTAGAATTGTACCTTTCAGCAGTGTTGTATCAGTAGGTAGCTTTATGTTTTATGTTTAATACGATTCAACATGTTATTAAACAAAGTATATTACAATTTAACAGAGTTCTTGATTGATAGGTGGCCCTAGAAATACAAAGACCGACAGACGGACACACTTTTGTGATGCAATACAAAGCATATACTCGTATGTATAAATAGTAATAACTTATAGCGATTCATTGTTAAGAGCCCGGTAAAAATTTTAGAACAAAAAATGTTAGCAGTCCAAACTTTACGAAATTTACAAATAAGAGCTCTAAAATCAGTGCTTTTCGCGCGTTTACCTAAACGTCCATCAGAAAAAAAAACATTAGTAATTGAATCTGTTTTCAAAAAAATGATTGATTAAAATGAAAGATAACAAGACGTGCTAATAGAAACCAGTACTTGTTATTTCTAATAATTAACAATATCTTCGACAAAATCTATAAATTTGACATTTTTACGACTAAAATTGATAACGGCCTCTTAAATTATTTTATTTTGTAGTCTTTAATATTTAGTACTTACCTATATATTATAAAGGCTACGGATACTGCTTACCATCAGGCGGGCCGTATGCTTGTTTGCCACCGACGTAGTATAAAAATAAATAAAATATTGCTACACCCTTCCAGAGTACATATTCACATAAATTAGTGTAAATACTTAATATGTTGTCCATGTAATACCTCTGGTGTTGCAGGCGTCCATAGGCTACGGTGACCGCTTACCATCAGGCGGGCCGTATGTTTGTTTGCCACCGTCGTGGTATCAAAAAAAATGTGTGACAAAAACTAAATGAAATGAAATATAATGTAGGTATGTAGATAACGTCGAACCCGAGATATTATCAAATATCTCCGCTACGCCTCATCTTGACGCTTAAGAGTCCCCAGCAAGCTTGGTTCTCCATACAAACGTAGTTATGCTCTTATTTTAAAACGACTAGCTAGATTGTGTACTAACAATAGAATAAGGTATAATATCTATACCTGGCCGCGTAGCTAACGTTACAATCGTTAACGCTCCGTAGCGTAACGTAGTCATCTCTCTCTATCACTCTTCCATATTAGTGCGACTGTGACAGTTGCGTTTCGTTCGTCATGGAGCGGGAACGATATGCACGTTGGATACTCGGGCTGTAATTAGTTTACGTAGCTTCAGATTACAGATACCATAGTTAAAAATATACAGCGAAAAGTTTTTCATATAAAATTTGTTTTTGCTCTATTTCGTTTGTTTTATAAGCGGTATATAAACTAATTATATGCATAGATAAGCCTCATGCCATTTATATGTGCAAAGTTTCATTACAATCCAACATGTAGTTTTAAAATAAGAACTCTGTTCGAATGGGAAGGTGAAATTCGGCCGAGCTTCCTGCGGTATCTTATCGATGGACGCCCATTAATATGAGTAACAATTAAGCTACTATGGTAAAAGCAATATACGTCAGTTGATCTTTTCTAGGTATATCAAGAATACAGCGATTCACGAAGATCACGATTTAACGAGTACATTTTTATCTACGCCATAGGCATTAAAGTAGTATTGCTAGTCTAGTGCTAATAAATGGCCTCGTTATGCTCGCTCATCTATATCACACTCGGCTGGCTTCCCTGTTGTGCCATTAGAACGCATTTACTGTTACTAAATCTATTTGCACAATCCTAGTCCATTACGGGTAGATAACGGGCCATTTGTAAACGGAATGGTTAAAGTGACAGCCGACAGACAAGCGATAGCACCTGCATCTCACTTAGGCTTAGACAGATCAATAATCCGCTAGATAGCGCATAATGGTGCTCCCACACAGGCTGTTATATGACGTTATACTAGTAGCTCTACTAGTTTAAACAATTTAAAAACAAAAAATATTTCAATCATTGAGTCATTATCAAATCGAACTCACAGTTGTCTTGAGCGCCATAGATCCTATTGGCGCACAAGTCCATCATGTCATTGTCTCGACGAATTTTTGCCATTTTGCATATTTTCCATAAAACAAAGCGACGGTGAAATTTTATGGATTTACCAAACCTGCTCACAAAATTTATCTAGAACGATTGAGAAATTCGACCTGCAGATGAGAGCATCCTGAAATACTTAAAAACCTTTATTCTGGGGGGTTTGTGAACTAAAGGTTTGATATAAAATGTAAACTACCAACTGAGAGTAATAAAACTTTAATAAATCCGTAACCAGCATTTTTGCCAAAGCTGAAATGGGGGTCCCCGCGAACGCTCGGCCAATAACAATGTGTGACAGGGACAACATAACTAAATACTATCATGTTGTACCTGCCACACGATGAATAACGTTATATAACAGCCAGTGTGAGAGGTATATAAGTCGATTTTTATGTATGTGTTATAATATAAAGCCATGTAAGGGTACAATACTACGGCTTGCTAAAAAATAAAACTTGAAAAAAAATTAAATAAAAAAATTATAATAATAAATTGAGATAAAAAATGTGACAAATGGACGGACACGAAAATGATCTCACAAGT
The DNA here is from genome assembly GCF_033807575.1 of Cydia pomonella. Taxonomy (NCBI): domain Eukaryota; kingdom Metazoa; phylum Arthropoda; class Insecta; order Lepidoptera; family Tortricidae; genus Cydia; species Cydia pomonella. Next base: position 11,345,182 of record NC_084724.1, on the reverse strand, counting down.
TTGTTATGGAATACTAAAAAGCTTATACTTATAGGTTTAAAAAGCCTAAAGTGCGATGAGTACATCTTTGTGAACTTACGTCAATTAAATTCGCCAACCTCTTACGGAGCAAATCTCTTCGAGCGGAGTTAAGAGGTTTCTAAATTTAGGTATTATCGGTTAAGTCGCATGTTCCTGATCTCCTTCAAATGGAGTTAAGTTTTTTGTGACTTCAACCGGCGCTATGCTTTAAAATACGGCATCTATGGGACAAAGTCGTTGAGAGGGATAACTTACAATTCGACCCGGATATCCGGATGATATGACAGCTGATTGGCTATCGATAGTGAAATGTTATCATGTTGGTAAGATTAATTTTTTGTACGTGATTTGAAAAATATGTCATTCTTACAAAAATATGTCATTTTTACAAAAATATGTCATTTTTACAAAAATAACCAAGTTTTCAATTTTCAAACTTCGGCTACTATTTAATTGACATTTGATATACAGCTTAATGTGCAGTAGGCTTAGACAAAGGAGTTTTTGAAAACTTGTAGCGCATTTTTAGATCACAATATGGTTTCCAAAAAATTAATTAACGATCTTGAGGCCTTTCTCCAGAGACTCCAGTTATTAAAGTCCTGAGTTTTTGACTTTCGCTCTATATAAAATATATATATTGTAATTTTTCACAGGTTAGGCATCGAAGGCACAGATCCATCTGGCATTCAGAGATTGAAAATTGTGTAAAAAAATATATTAAAATGGTATAAAATTAATTAAATTAAATATTTTTAAACATAAACGTCAGTATTTTAAAAGGAAAACTTATCATACTTGGTTTGTATGAATTTGTGACATAATTAAAAATATGCCCATTGGCATAATGAAATGATGAAAATAGTACATTCTACGATACACAGTGCGAAAAATAGGAAATTCGAAACGAGTGGCGATAAATTAAAACCCGACCGCAGGGAGTGTTTTAAATCGACACGAGTTGCGAATTGCCTATTTGCACATATATCGTACAACGTTTTACAGTACATATGGCCCTTTAAATGTTCGACATAGTAACGTAATATACTAATTTTCGCACTAGTGCGGTAAAGTAGCACCATTTGTACTGTAAAATCTATTACCTCCCGCATAATATAGCTCATTCCATCTCAGTATGCTTATTAACACCGTTTACGAATAAGTGTGATGAAATTAAATAATAATATTCACTTAAATATCCCGTGAACCAATGACCGCATTAAAATGTCTCGTATTTATATCTCCAGCCGTAAATTTTTCGCGAAACTGCTCAGTAATAAATCCCCCGAATTTCGTGGTACACTGCGTTCCCTTATCTGTTCTCTGCATACTTTACCCCAAAGGCTGAGCCTCGGTCGGGTCAGAGTTGGGTCTAAATATACGTATAGCGATACGAGTGTATGTTGAATTTGGAATATCGGAAGTTAAGCTAATTAAGTAATAAATTAAACGTGTATCAAGTGTAGCAGATGAAACAACGGTGCAAAATGATCTGCAATCCTGGGTGTTTAGCCAACGTGCCAATCTTTTTTTTAATATACTATGTCGGTGGAAAACAAGCACACGGTCCGCCTGATGGTAAGCGGTTACCGTAGCCTATGGACGCCTGCAACCCCAGAGGTGTCACATGCGTGTTGCCGACCCTAACAACCCTCCCTCCCAGATTCAACGCCAGATTCAAATGCCAGAGCTCAACGATAGCTCTGGCAACCTTACTCACCGGCAGGAACACAACACTATGAGTAGGGTATAGTGTTATTTGGCTGCGGTTTTCTGTAAGGTGGAGGTACTTCAACAGTTGGGCTCTGCTCTAGATCTGGAATGACATCCGCTGTGCTGTGCCCTACCACACAAAGCGAGATGACATTCACAATGCCCATACCTCTCTTTTGGACGTAGTTTAAGGACGTACTCGGGTCCGACCGGGTAAATCGTTAACGCTACGTAGCGAAGCGTTGTCATCTCTCTCTATCACTCTTCCGTATTAGTGCGACAGTGACAGTTGGGTTTCGTTCGCTACGGAGCGTTAACGATTGGCACATTGTCTACACAACCAGGAATTCTTTACCAAATAAGTATAGATATATTTAAATCAAGACTACACCTTTAAAATATGTCAGGTTTAAATGCCCCACTGCGTAGGTATATAATGAGTATCTAATTGAGGTCAAAAAAATATGAAAAAAAAATCGTGGAAGTAGAGCTTCAGAAAGACATTTAATGAAAACTATAGCGGTTATCTTATCTTTTTTTTTCCAAAGGCATATACATAATCAATTTTAAAGTTACTCGCCAAACTGCTTATGCTTATTGTTGGTATTATATGTCTAAGAAGACTATTCAGGATGTGTGGCAAATAACTAGACCTACATTCATTATTCTACAATGTTTAACCCTTAAACATCTTGGCAGATGATTTATGCAGCGTTTGTATGTGAGGGACAACGTCTCTCGTGGCTGTATTAGCCATTGCGGGACCGGCATTTGCGACCACATTGGCAGTTAAAGGGCCAGGTCTTAGAACCGCGCGTATATTTGACTTTTAATGGTACAATGCTGTGGCCCTAGTGAAAAAGGGTACAAGTCTCTGGCAGTTTAGGTGTATAAAGGCATAAGTGTTACGTGGAACTTACACCCCTTTACACCTGCGCTGCCAGAGACTTGTACCCTTTTTCACTAGGGCCACAGAATGGATTTTAGGATTCTTAACCGTAGACTATATATCCGTTGTAGGTGAGTTTTGTGGGTTCTGACATAGCTATGCCCTAGTTTATAACTGAGTCAGCCGTAATTAACCTGTTCAGTGTTCACTAGACTTATATTGACCGGGATATAGACCGTGGTATGGTCAATATAAGTCTACTGAAACTAACCTTGAATCATTTAAAACTGTTCAGTGTTCACAAGATCACGAAAATTAGTTGAGAAATGAGCAACCTATAAAAGAGATCAATCGGAGATAAAAACAAAACTATTTTTGCTGATGCATAAAGGAAGGCCTTCGCTTCGACCGTTTTGAAATAAAACAAAACCATTCACTTTTCCTTTCATCACGTATACGTGTTCAGTATCCGTGCTTAAGTAATATAAATGTTCAATGTAGTTATGAGACATCCATCACTTACTGGTAATTGGTGGCGCTCCCTTATACGACAGACAACCTGTATACTTATATGTATAAGGTAGTATGTACCTACATTTATCTACATTATGTCAACGATAGGTATATTGAGTAACAACCTAGTTTTAGGAAGCAGGTTAAGGTTATGTGAAATTTGCATGACGAAAGTCTATTAAAATTTTATTCAAATCGTCACCTTTTGCTTAAATTGGTTTTCCCGAACAGATTTGACCCATTTACGTACTCTTTCTCAGAGTGTATAGGTACATGTTTAAAGGTAAATGTATTATGGTTTTATTCGTGAAATACTCAAATAATTGTATACCCGATATTTTGGCAGCTTACATAATAATATGTAGGTGTGTAGGTATGTTTGTGTCTTGTGTTCCCCCGCGGCGTCACAATTCGTGAGCCGAGTTTCGTGAATGACATCATCCGTTTTTACGACGCGATTTACATAGGCTACATTTTTTACCGGCTTCAAAATAGGAGGTGGTGAAATTGTGTCTACACCCTTCACAAAGTGTATTTTTTATACTACGTCGGTAGCAAACAAGCATACGGCCCGCCTGATCGTAAGCGCTTACCGTAGTCAATAGACGCCTGCAACTCCAGGTGTTCCATGTGCGTTGCCGACCCTAACACCCCGCACCCTCGTTGAAGAGAAGTATGGGCACTGTGACTGTCATTTCGCTTTGTGTGGTAGGGCACAGCACAGCGGATGTCATTCCAGATCTAGAGCAGAGCCCAACCTGGGGAAGTAACTCCACCTTACAGAAAACCGCAGCCAAATAACACTAGACCCTACTCATAGTGCTGTGTTCCTTCCAGTGAGTAAGGTTGCCATAGTCCATAGTGTAATTTATACTTTCCATTCCCAAGACCATCGATATAGCTCAGAGTTGCCTGAATTAATAGTCCGCGGATGGCTCGTATTACTCGTAGGTATAACTTGTATGATCGTATGTGCAGATAAGGTCTCTAGTAGGGATACTAACCGGAGGACACAGCTGTAATAGTCCTCCAAAAATATCGCAATGGGCCGTTGGATGAGGCAGGGACCGCTTGGTTGTTGTAGAGATTTAAGAGGAAGGTGTTTTTCAAGTATTTAAGCCAATATTTGATATGATGACGAGGAGTTCCAGAGAAGCCTAGTTTCTTTTCAGGTTTAAGGCAGATTGCAGCCACTTTTGTTGAAAATGATTAGACTAAACAACAAGCACACTCGTGATAGGCTGCCAGTAAAATGTCAAATGTGTGATAATGATACTACCATACTCAACTAACTGGACCTACTGTTCATAGCATTTTTCAACGACAATTCTCGTATTGCTAAGCCTATTGGATCTCGAGAAGCTTTAGTGAGCCAAGCCAACCAAGCCTACAAAAAAGTATTCCACAGACCGATACCAACAGTTTCAAGCTACAAAATCCTCCAACTACACAGCAACTCTGGAGCTTGCATTTTAATCATCTTGAAGCATCTGCCCGAGGCAGTTAATAAAATCGGACGAGCTTAAATATTACGGCTGCAAATTAAACTGAGAATATTTATGACGTTAGCGCCACTGAGCATAGATCTTATGTAAGTAGGTAAGTGCGTTTCTTAGTGGATTTTAAAAAACTTGGATACTGTAACTTATATTGAAGTGTGCAATAAGGAGTACTTTATCTACCTATTTCTACCTCATTTTATATGTAGTCACATGATCTAGTGGCGTAGAGTGCACTTAATGTCTGCCTTATGCTTGTTATCTGCCTGAAATATTATAACATCTGCCTTATGTTTGTATTCACTTTGTTTAACAAAGCAAACATCAGCTAAGAACATGTCGAATAATCCTCAGTATAGGGTTCTGTAGCGTGCTACAACAAAAAATCCGAAAATGTTATCAAAATTTTTATGACTATTAATAAATGCTGCGTGTAGATATTTATTGGTGAATATTCTCAGTAGATATAGATATGTGTATACTTACACGTGATAATTTTCCATTTCATTTGGTTTTGTTTATGTTTTACTGCGGTTATTATTTAAAACATTTTTGAATTACTTAACACGTGTTTTAAACACATTTGTAGTTTTTTATACGACCTTGACGATTATCTCTGCGAGTGGTGTATGACAACGCCTCCAGAGTCCTGGTTGGGCTAGCTAGGTTCTGCAGCGCTTCCGCCATGTTTGCGGAGGCCCGAACTGACTGCTTTGCAGCAATTATACGGAAGAAAGCGAAAAACCAGGGACAGCACAAACAGCATTCTGAGGGTGATTGCTGACCATGTATGTTGCCCAATAATATTAGCTTTAATTAATTTAGTTAACTCCAACATAACTTTTAAGTTTTAACATAGTTTTTAAGATTTATATTATATATAAAGTCCTCCTCATCATTTTCGATGACGGCGACCCTAAATAAACATGGACGTTGTCTAGCATGAGCCCTAATATGGCTGGGTACGCGGAAGCACGGTATTCAGCACCTGTGCTACAAGGACGTGCTCAAACGGCATCTGAGCGCTTGCGCCATCGACCCTGAGCGTTGGGAGGAGCTTGCTGGACGGAGGTCTTCTTGGCGTTCTACCATCCATAACGGTGTCAAGATTTATATTATTTTATGGGACTAACAAAAATGAGATCACTGTTATCTTAAAAATAATAAACGAATTGAATTGAATTATCTTGGTGATCGGTGTGTATCTCACGTACGAATTTCATTGTATCTTGAGCGAGCGAGGTCGTATCCAAACATGATCGAAATCATAGCAAATAGTTAAATCAGTTTCGAAGTCAAAACTACTTTTCCTCAATTTCGTTTTCTTTTCTTTTACTTTTCCGCAGGTTATTTACAATCTTCAATATATTTGTGGGTACCTCTGATAGTACTTTGTTTTTATCCCATGACGAAATGGAACCGGTATTGGTTTAGGGTGAGATGTTATTTGTTTGTGCACACACATGGACGTCGCCAGCTGATGGGCTAGAGGCAGTTCATATGGCCGATGGCTAAGGGCAGGGGGAGGTGCATACATTTAGTTTGAAATTATGACGACTGCATCACCCTCTCCAACCCCCTCTTTGCGTCACCCAAGTACACACAATTAATTATTTCCAATCATCAAGTGAGTTATAGCTTTTTTTTAGGGTTCCGTAGCCAAATGGCAAAAAACGGAACCCTTATAGATTCGTCATGTCCGTCTGTCTGTCCGATTATGTCACAGCCACTTTTTTCCGAAACTATAAGAGCTATACTGTTCAAACTTGGTAAGCTTGGTAAACTTGGTATGGCAGACGAATGTTTGAAATGTCAAGTTTAGTTTTTTCTTCGCAAGTGTGATGAGAAACATTGTGTGTAACTCCGGGGGTAAGAATATTTATAACAAAGCATTTGGTTGTCATAGCGCAAGCAATTGTTACCTTCGCTAGGCGTCCTGTGGTAGACTTATTTCAAAACACTTCTGTTCTGTGCAAAGTTTTTTATTGTCAAGGATAACAGTAAAGCTGTGAAGGAATTAAACGGGGATTACGCAAAGCCCAGCGCAATCTTATTGTTCTTAATTCTTTAAGAAACAACTCAAAGCTAACCGGCCTTGGTCACAAGGCTGATTCGGTTTTTAAAATTTAATATATACACCTCATTTTGATACGACCCTGAGTCTTGTTATCAGGCATTTCACTCGCACCAATAATTACGAGCATAGTGTCTCACGAGACGACACTTGATTGCATTTCGGCAGCATTAATTAACGTGAGCTAAAGCGTTTTGGGGCTCACGAGTCACGATCTAGATCGTATTAACGTGTAAACCTTATTGTCCCACTTTTACCACCACACCTCCCACCAAAGGAGCAAAGCTCATTCCCACTACTTATATAGATATAAGTCATACCAGGTATAAGCGGACATCTCGCTCGTGTCTTCCCAGAACGTGCAGAAGGTGGAATGAGGTTATTTCCTTTGCTCTACGACTACGACCCTATGGTTGCTCAAGATGCGGGTATTTAGTGTTCTCAAGGGTCAAATACGCATAAGTAAGACTCTGTGTGGTACCACTGAACCGGCTAACGGCCTGATTCGAAGAATGAGATACGATAACGATAATTTCTCATTTAGATATCGTGTGTATGTCGTATAGTTGACAGAAGCAGCTCGATTCGGGCAACCAATGTCACTTTGACGTTAGATATATCGTAGATAGATCTTATTGGGATCACAGCGGAATCGAAATAAACGTCAATTTTGACATGTCGTTTAGTCATCGATCTTTTAAAGCCCTTTCTAAGATCTTAAACGTGTCTTAATCATTCTTCGAATCGAGCCGTAATTCTGGCTTGCGGATTGCTACACCGAATAAGGTGCTGTACGTATCGCACTTGCATTACACCGCCACGGCTACTGAAGGTGGAGTATGTACACCAGAAGACTTTAGTGGTGCGCGTGCCACAACCGCTGCAGGGAGCTATCGAATCCGTTGACTTCTGGCCGAAGGATGTCGTGTTTCGGAGGTTCCGGGGCAAACTGCCGAATCCGACACAAGAGCAGCCGATTCAACGGAGCCGTCTTGTCGCCTAATTAGTGTTTAGTTGTAATTTTATAAAATTTATGTAGGAATGTATGTGTGTTAGTTTATAAGGTATTTGTAATATGGGCCTTGTTGTCTGAATCAATTTTTTAAATAAATAAAATAAATAAGTGGCTCCATCAATATTTGAATATATCATTGCGCCTCTCATTTGGCGGTTAGTATGCTTGTTTGCAGACTATCGCATTAAAAAAAAATATAATATTTAAAACAGAAACGGCCTCCAGATTTCGTTCATTCGCGGCAGATTGTTCATCAAATCCAATTCCCGGCGGTGCGCTAAATGAGTTATCCGATCATCGATCCATTCACTCACAAAAAACAGAGGTATACCCCTCTTGTATTCGAATTTGGCACAATATGTTGTAGCTTTACCCTAGAAATCCCGGTGGTCCTAGGTTTTTCTATTCAAATATCACGTTTAGCTAGCAGTTGTACTTAGTCCGACGTGGAGTAGTTAATCCTTGCCCTTTTTACCCGACTGCCGAAGAAGGGTTATAATTTATAATATATCATTTACAGTAGATATGTCTTTTCTTGGATTATAGTCTACACCATTTGAAGGTGTAATTAGATTAGACTCAGCTGTGACTAGTCGGATTTTATAATTGCTTTAACTCGATATTTAGCACTCCCAGCGGTGGCATCACGGTTCTATTTTTATCATTTATCACTATGCCTGTCACTTTCGCGCTTACAAACTTGTTAGAACGTGACAGGCATGGTGACGAATGATTAAGAGCCGACCATCTTAGTCCTACTGATACAGTTAGGATATATTGTTATTCGTCCATTCAATCGAGTAAATTATCAATTTTCTAAATTATCGGCATTAGCCAGCATAAAATCCGGTAATTCAAATATTCAACAAAGTTCCCTACCTCATACTTACCCAGCCTTGTCATTCTAAATGAAACCTTATTTTCAAACAGATACATATTTAATTCGAAGCTCAAAGGAAACTGAGACACGAGCTTGCAAAAGTTACTATTGCAGCTTTACTGTTACATTGAATTTCTATACATTTAAACCCCGTAAATTGGCTATTGTCAGCAAATAATACATTTGCGGAGCTAAAAAGGGTATTGTGTATGAAAATTTTATGTAAATTCTGACCTTTCATTTCTGCGTGGATGTATAATTTACCTCATTGTTGGTAATTTTTCTTGAATAGAGTTTATTTGATATCGATAATTAAGTGCTATTGAAGAAATAATTACTTTAATTAAAACTAAGAAATGTGTTCACAAAACAGTATGCTATAATTCTGTGGTATTAATCAGCAGTAACTTGTAACTTGCAGATCTCAACTATTTAAAAATCTTTGATTTCATAAAGGGGTTAAAATTAAAATAATAGTACACTGTGCAACGAGGGAGGTACGGGAAATTTTGTAAACAAGATCTTTAGATGCAGATTCGACAGCCTCAGGCTGGAGTGCATTAAAGACTCGAGTTTGCAATGTTTTTACCCCCGGAGCTACACATGTTTTTCATCACACTTGTGGGGAAAAAACTAAAATTTAAGCGAAATAATTCTTAAATACGGTGGCACTATACACATTTGTCCGCCATATTTAAAATTGTTGACAGGTTAGGCATCGAAGGTACAGATTAATTGAAAATTGTGTAAAAATATTTTAAACGGCTATTAAATTAACCATATTAAATATTTTCAGACGTAAACTCATATATTTCTTGACATTTATAGAAATAGATATAGAAATAGTTTATTCATTAAACAAGTATTTTACTTATAACCTACTTGGTTCGTATAAATTATTGACATGATAAAAAAACTGGGAGTTATAGCTTTTTTTCACAATCCATAACTACCTCGGGTACAATATTGGCCTTTATCATTCAGTACGGTCACATCTGAAAATATCGATAGGAAAAAAGGACCAAAAATATGTATACACGACTTTATTGCCCATATATTAAGGTAGTGTTTACATATTTTTGCCACATTTTTCGTACCGATATTTTCAGACGTTACTGCACACCTGCATGAAATAAGATCTTTTTCGAGCAAGTGTGATGAAAATAGAAATATATAAGTACTATTAAGATTAGACAGAATATGGATTAAAGCTACAATGATTAAGGACAATATTTTACCTCACTATAATCATAAGGCTACACTGATTGCCCTCAATGTATATACATATAATGCCATACGATTAAATAAATAAATACTACAACATATACCATCCTACCTCAATAACATAGTGTGAATAGAGTAAACCCTTTGAATAAGAGACTAAATAGTGGAATCCCAAGAAGCCAACATGTTTAAGAGCCCTTAACGTAATGAAGTACCGTGAATTAAGAGTGGGACATAAATCGAGCAAGCAATTACGCCTCGAAATATAACGGCCCTTGTCGCCGGAGAGACCACTTACAGGGATCTACAGATGTAGATACCTAGGGAATGCTTTTTTACTACGATATTGGCACAGGGCTTGTTGGAACTATATATCGTACCGTACGGTAAACACAAGGAGGGTGAACTAAGGTTAAGAGTGTACATATGTTACGGGTAAGGTTAGGAGATTAATAGTCTGTATTTAGATTAATTGTAATTTTATCTTGTTTTTACCTTATACCTATATGAAGAAGTTTAATTAAACTTAAGTTTACCCTGGTATGACTAGTATTACACAAGCGGGTTGGGTAAAGTCCGAAAATTTTAAGTATATTAATTTGTATTCGGAGTTTACCCGTACAAATCTAGGTCTACCCAATAGGTAACCTAGGTCTGGGTAATGTTAGGTGTTGCATTATCAATTCTTACTATACCCTCCCAGTGTTGGGTAGACCTAGATGTGTACGGGTAAACGCCGAATACAGATTAATGTACTTTAAATTTTCAGACTTTACCCAAAAGGCTTGGGTAATACCAGTTATCTGGTTATGGGTGTCCTGATACGGAAAGAAAAGTGTTCAGCAAGATCCTGAGACCTGTCCGAAGTGATGATGGCTCCTGGAGGATCCGGAAAAATGCCGAGATCGAGGAGTTGGTGGCTGAGCCCAATATCATCGGTGTAACTAAATCCCACAGACTTCGCTGGCTCGGTCACCTACTTAAAATGGGGGAGGATCGGGCAGTCAAGGAAGCGTACTTGGGGCGACCAACCGGCTGTTTACCGATCAGGCGCCTCAGGTATCGCTGGTGTGATGTCGTGGAGGCGGACCTGCGTCGGCTGAAAGCCAATTCATGGCAGGAAACCGCGCTGTATCGGGACAGGTGGCGTTTTCTCGTTTCGGAGGCCAAGATTATTTTTGGATCGCTGAGCCAAAGCACTTAGTTAGTTAGTTAATACTAGTTATACCAGGGTAAGCTTGAGTTTAATTAACTTTCTAACATTATACGTAACATATATAAGGGAAGACCGTGTACTATTTAGCTCTTTCAGCGCTTTTAATTCGTGCGTTTGTGCACATACTCAACTTACAGAAGGTCAGTAGATCAGAAGGAGTGAAGCTCTTCCTTTCTAACTGTCTAAGTGACGTACGTAACAAATACAAGAATAGAATTCTTGCCCTATTACGATCGAGCAATAAATTTTATATGCCGGTCTTCCCCACTTTCACCTTACTAGACAAATGTTAGGTTCTTCTCACGCACATGATTTCAGGCGCCATATGCTTATCATAATCGCTATATTATTCTTCATTTTCCTACTTAATTTAATACAACCTACGAGTCATAGCTATAACTATAACATAAAACCCCAATTCAAAAAAGGCACCGTCGTAACGATCACGAGCAATTGGTGTGTCATTCCCATTGCCTGCCTTCTGTTGATCGCATAGACAAACCAGTATAAGATCAATCGGTACGTGCACATAGTTGCTGGCAGATCTTGAGGCCATATTGTACGAGGCGCTGGTCGAAAAACTGGACTCCCCATGCAACCCAATAAGAATAGTCGGCCTGAGGGCCATCCGTACGGGTCTGTGCAATAAAAAGGGACTCGCCTGGGGCTCGGTACTTGACATTCTTGACAATAACAGAAAGCTTGACGAAACAAGGTCTGAGTGATGGCTAGAGATAAATGAATGACTATTGAATTAAATTTAATCTTACTCAGGTTTCCCAAGTACACATTTGAGGCCACATGTTTTTTTAATTTTTTTTTTCTTTAACGCGTCTGCCATCAGCGGTTACAATGATACATTGTTAGGTATAGGTACATTCGGTAGGTATCTTAAGCTTACTGCACAGCTAATTATAGGCAAAGGATGATTCTTTAACCAATATGTTACTAAACAGCAAATCGTTTTTCAATATGTTTGGTTTGTGATCGGAATCTAGATTAGATATGCAACAAAAAGCACACGTTTTCATTCAGGATTTAATGCCTTGCTTACCTTGTAGGATTTTAGTCTACTTCTGCTTAATTTTGCTGAAATTATTTGTGTCAGCAGTTCCTTAAACCTAATTAACCATTCTAGATATTCAGATCGGTCTTTTCGTTTTCTGAAGATTCAACCAGCTTCCTTAAAAGGATCGATTGAAATCAATTTTATTTGTGTTCCGGTATAACCGAGCAAAGCTATCTTAGAATCAAGTAGAGGAGCAGTTTTCATATTTGTATATCGTGAGTATTCTTTATGAAACCGTAGTTTGAGATAAATTACGACTGTTTAATCGCTAACAAAAAAAGTCTCCTCAGAAAACTAGACTACGACGTAACCCGTTTACCGTGTCAGTCTACCTTGTCCCAAAGTAACAAACTTAAGTCAAAAGTCTGTGCCAATAGAATATGTCCTAGTCCTTGCTGGTCTTGATCCGCCGCCTTGATAGCAAGTAGGTCACGAGTGTCCTCTGACATTCAATTTATCGCTCCACACAGCTGGACATCGTCTCGTATAAAGTGACCTTAAGTAACAAGTAATGTACTGTTAGCGGACGATATTTTCTGAGAATTCCGTAAATGTACCACGGTCTCTGTGTGAAATTAACAATGTACCTACCTAATAGTATAATGCTCTAAACGATCCTACCTACCTATCTTCATTGCCACGCCCATCAGGGTTTCATGTGTCATTTGTGTACTTACCTATACTTTTACGTACTTATTGGAATACCTGTAATGAACATGTGAAATGCAATAAATAAATACAATACAATATGCATTGTTTAGCTTTAGATTTTGGAAACAGGAAAAAACCGTAGTGCTCTAATTCAATGCCATCCAATTCTTATTGGTTCTTTTGAACCTGAACTGATACCTAACTAGGTCGATATTGGTTATAAATAAAGTGCATAAAAGGAAGGAAGCTTTAGCGATAGAGGGCGTAACACGCCAAAGAGCAACTACTGCTTTGATTTACTCATAGATTCCCAGACCTATTAATTTTAATTTAATTTAATTTATTTATTGAGAAGTTCTACAGCGTTTACAATGAATAATATACAAAAAAACATGAGTACTTATAAGCATAGCCAATAACAGAACTCCCTGGAATTTACACAAAATAAAATATTATCTGTGGGTAGACTTGTGACTTGTTCTGTACAAGAATTGTAAATATAAATTAAATTGTAGATCTTTAACACTCTCAGCGCCACGTGGGCCGCCAGCGGCCCACAAGTTTTCAAATAGCAGGCCACTATGATTCTTTAGTAACTTTATCAGCAGGCCACGTAGGCCGCCGGCGGTCAACAAACGTTCCAGTGCCGTTTGATTTTAATTAGTCCAAGCCGGAAGGTGAAATACCTTGGCTGAAATGGAGTGCTTGAGGCCAATTCAATGTGTTACATTCTAACATCAAAATGTGAACTAAATAATATAACTTAGTTATCGTTCGCGCGTGAACTTCGCTCGTACGTGTCCATACATGTATTATTACGGGCCAGACGCACAGGATAATCATAATTAAGAAAATGAATGATTAAGAAAATGCATGGGCCCTCTTTATTCTATTTGACGGTCCGGCTGCTTGCTCTACTCAACGCTCCGCTCGAGTACTTGGACCAAGTCGTTGGAAGGTAGAAAAGCTCAGTTCCTTTTGTATTATATTAAACGATAGACTTGAGTGGACGGAAGGTCAATAGTTTTCACTATGCATGAGACGTGGACAGTGGACGGACCTTAAACTTTGGTTCGCTGTTTTTACAAGCGCTTATTTAACTTTCCCTGTTAGTATTTAAGTTTGTTAGTGGGTTAGTGTGGGTCAAATCTTGGAAGCTAAATTGGACAAACTTCCCGATTTCCGATTGAGTTGAAAATTTGCATACATATTTAAGTCGGATGATAATGCATAATTATGGTACCATCGAGCTGATCTGACGATGGAGACAGAAGGTGGCCATAAGAACTCTATGATGAAACAACGCAATCTAATAGTGTATGGGGTTTTCAGGATTGTATCTATGACCATTAGTTGTCTGTGGTAAAAAAAGTACAGTCAGCGATAAAAACTTGTACCAAAGATTAAATTTTTGCCAAAAACTTATAAAAAGGTTGGATGCAGTGTTCGGGTGTATTTGGTAAACTGTTGTAGCAAAAATACAAGCCTCATTTTTCAAATTATAGTGTATTGTGGATGGAAATTTACCATAGAACTGTGCAAATTTTGTAGTCACCGTAAAATTGTAAACACTCGTCAGTAAACCCCGTTATCTTGTCGCACTGATGTTGCTCTTTCGTAGCGGTTCAATGTTTTCTATATCGACCGTCTCGATATCGATGTTTTTATTACGCAACAATGCGATTGATTTTCCGCCTTTTAAATCTCTGCTTAATCTCAATATAGCTTGGGTATTACAACTTCTTGATTTAAAATAAGTAAATAACCTCATTAGTCTTACGTGATGCGATAACATTAGATTTTTTTTTTCATTTTTTTTTCAAAGGCATTACATAATCAATTTTAAAGTTACTCGCTAAACTGCTCATGCGGTTCGTTGGCGAGACAGCGCTCATTTTTTACATTTTTATGCACCTAAAAAGGTACCGTACTTAACCCCTTACCGCATATGCAATCTATATATACCAACCTATACAAGTATATAAATGATTTACCTATTTACAGTTGCATATCACATTGATGGTTTCAGGGACAGCCGCAAACCCTATCGGTTCTTTTTAAAAATGTTTGTTTAATATTGGCTAAAAATTAATCGCATTGTTGCATGATATGCAATAATAACCGATACGACCTTCAAACCTTCAAGATAAAGCGTACTACCATCTTAAAGGCCGGCAACGCACTTGCAACCCATCTGGTGTTGCAGGTGTCCATGGGAGGCGGTAATCGCTTACCATCAGGTGATCCGTCTGCTCGTTTGCCTCCTCTACCATAAAAAATAAATAAATAAACATCGATATCGAGACCGTCGGTAAAAACACATTCAAACCCGGATCCCTTTCTTTCGCATAATTATCGAAAGTCATAATGTAATGATAGTCATATTATCATTAGTCATAACTCTGAAACCGTTAACTTTTCAGGAATTTCCTTAGGTTATCCTATAGATAGGTTAGGTTAGGTTTGTTTTATGGCAATCCTGAAAAGTTACGCGTTTCTGAGAAGAACCAAATTATGACTAACGAAAATGCGGACCAACAATACATTATGACTTAAAACTTTATGGGAAACAATAGAGACCCATTCAAACCCTTATGAAAAAGCAACGTCAGTATGACAAGATAACGGGGTTTACTCGTCAGTTTACTCAATCGAGTTATCTCAATCGATCAATCAAATCATTTATTTTTTAGAATACAGTCAAGTGGATGTTATCAAATACATTTCAAAGAACAGTGTATGCAGCCAGCTAACGGGCATACAAATCTTATATTCATAAATAAAATTAATCTAATGTATACTACATTATACTAAATTTAATAACTATGCGGAATATGGTCAAAATATTCATTTAAAGAGTAAAAAGAATTTTGTACTAAAAAGTCCAATAAATGTTTCCTAAATACAGGCATTTCAGACTCTCTTATTGAATTGGGTAATTTATTATGCAATTTATATATTTATATTTCGCTGGTTAAATTATAAACTAACGATAGGAAGATTACAAGCTAACCTAACCTACGTTAGATTATCTAAAATGAAAATTATTATTTTGCAAATAATACAGTTTTCTTTATGATAAACGTACATTGTAGAGTTGTAGTGCATAAGCTTAGAATAAATTTAAAAGTAGAAAAATTACTGTCTTGGTTGAGACTTGAACTCACGGCGTCTGGACGGACTCCAGAGGCAGTGAGTTTAAGTCTCACCCAAGAAAGATTTTTTTAACTTTTAAATGTATTTTAAGCTTAATAGCATCGTTCGCAGACGTTTTTGCTTGTTAAAAATTAATTGTAGTGCATAATTGTTTTTCATCGTATTTTCTGGGAAACGTTCGTATTTTTCACGCTACTTCAGTCAACCTTAATACTTTTTTTACCGAGACTAACTGAAGTAGCAAGCCACGTTCGTACGTTTCCATGAATACGATGAAAAATAATTATGCAGTACATCTGTAGCGTATTGTTACCATCATCAGATTTGTCACACGAGCTTTGTCTCTGTCGCCTTTTACTAGTACTGCTCGAAAGAAACAAAAGATGTTATGCTAGTCATATTATCCATACTGATTTACTTAACTGTATAATCGATAGAAAAACGCTACCTTATATTAAATTAACGTTCTTATATATGGCAGATGTTATCTGGAACCGGAAATGAGCACGCGCCGGCGGAAGCCAACCGGATGCAGTCTGATGGGAAATAGAAAATGGGGGAAAGTTGAGGGAACACGGAAAAGATAATATAATATTTTCTATGCATTAGGATATTTATAACTTTTAATTCATAATTTAAAAAAAAAAAAAAATAGCAGTACCGTTTCCAGAGATAAAACTAATTTAAATAAAAACAAAAAGCCCTCATTTCTGAGATATAGTCGAGAATCCAACTCATTAAAATTAGTTTAAAAAAATCGTAAGTATTTTAGCTCCCGAAATCATCATACCAGCCCTTTATGGCCCACTGCTGAGCACAGACCTCTCTTCGAGTACGCCACTTATCCAGGTCCTGAGCCAATCTCATCCAGAAGTGACCCGCAGTCTTCCGAATGTCGTCCACCCAACGAGCCAATGGACACTATAGGATATCTGGGAGTTTATAATAAGAAATGCGGCAGTACTTAATTAATACGTGTATTTTCCCAATCACGACCGGGAGACAACTAAAGAGCGAGCTATGCGTCGGGCCTTCCGTAGCCGCGCGGAATGCTGACAACGCATAGCAGTCCCTATAGTCGTCCCCCCCAAAAAAAATTTTTACAAAAAATTTCCAAAAATAATCTTAAAGATAATACAAAAGATATCTAATTATGTTTTTAAATTGTCAAACAATGTGAAAAAACCAATAAATGAATCTAATTTATTTTTAATTTTATTGTGTCTGTTACCACTTATCAATTTTAAATTATATCTGACTGTACTTTTAATTTATATAAAAATGTGCCTCGTAAACAATACCGCGCTGCTCCTACCTGGAATTCAAGAGCGAGCGATAACAGAACACAATGTAACATGATTACTTACGTTTATTAAGTACAATGTTGTAATAAAGTTGACTCTAGAATAGGTACAATGAATTGTAGGTAAGTACTCAATACCAATCTTAAAATAGAATTTCATTGGCTTAAAACTAAAATGATTTTAGCACAATAATTTTGACACTTATACACACAATGAATATTTTCTAATAAAATCATGCAATCTAAATTACATGTTGTTACATTAAAATACTTAATTGCAAATATATAACCTACTAAATCTGATTAAGTTTATTCATCACAAAATCGAACAGATTTCTTAACCATCCGACCACTACGCGTCACATAGGGTGCGACGCTAGGCATAGGCGGAGCGATTCCGCTACTCGCTTGTGGTGTACTTGGAGTAATTCTTTTTTGTGATGAATTCACTTTTTCATTTAGTAAATACGCAGGTTTTAACCTATCAATTGACATATTTACTTCACGGTCTTCCAATTGAATTTTGAAAACCTTGTCATTCCTTGAAATTACTTTATATGGCCCTTCGTAAGGCGTTTGTAAGGATGTTTTTACAATTCGACGAACAAATACATAACTACAAGTTTTAAGGTCAGGGCTAACAAAGAATTTGTTATTACTACTATGATGACAATATGGTCTCGGTGTCAAATTCCGTATTTTCTCTTTAATTTTACTTAACATGGAATGTGGTTCAGTTACATTTCTATCGACATTACAAAAAAATTCGGCTGGTAAACGTATGGAACAACCATAAACCAATTGAGCGGCACTAACACCAGTATCCAATCTAGGTACTGTACGGAGACCTAATAAAACGGTGTTTAACTCAGTAACCCATGAGGTACTATTAATACGCGCTTGCAACGCTGCTTTCAAAGATCTATGCCAGCGTTCAAGGACAGAATTACTCTCCGGGTGGTATGGTGTAGTTCTAAGCTTTTCCGTTCCTATGTACTTCATTAACTGTCGGAAAAGGTTACTTTCAAACTGTTTACCTTGATCACTAGTTAACGTAACTGGACACCCGAATCGCACTATCCAACCGTCATATATTGTTTGTGCTACTGTTTCTGCCGATATGTCCTGTAATGGGAACGCTTCAGGCCAACCGGTGGCACGGTCTATTATAGTAAGCAAATACCTACAACCTTCAGATGACGTTGGTAAAGGTCCGACCAGATCTACATGTATGTGCTCGAATCTGTCTACCTCTGGATACTTACCTGGAGTCGATTTGGTGTGTCGCGCGACCTTGGATTTCTGGCATGCAACGCAGGTTTTGGCCCAAAGACCTACATCTTTGTTCATGTTTGTCCAGAAAAACCTGTTAGAAACCATCTTACGTGACGTTCGTACACCTGGATGACTTAAATTATGAACACTTTTGAAAACATCGCGACGAAATTGCTCAGGAATGTACGGTCTCGCATTACCTGTAGATAATTCACAGTAAACAGTATAAGTGCAATTAGGCAACATTATCTCTTTAAATTGTAATTTATCATTTTGCAATAAAGTTTTTAACTCGTCATCATTTTTCTGTGCCTTCGATAACATGAAATAATCGATCGCAATATTTTGAAGAGCAACAGTCTCTATTCTAGATAATGCATCCTTTTGAAGAGCAACAGTCTCTATTCTAGATAATGCATCGGCAACTACGTTGTCCTTACCCTGTATATGTCTTATATCAGTAGTGAACTCACTTATGAAAAGTAACTGTCTTGTTCGTCTAGGAATCTCTTTGTTACTGTCGCTATTCAATTTACTAAAAGCATATATCAAAGGTTTATGATCTGTAAAAATAATTAGTTCTCTGCCTTCATGCAGATACCTAAAATGTTGTACAGACAAATAAATAGCTAGTAGTTCTTTATCGTAAGTACTGTATTTCATTTGTGCAGAAGTTAGCTTCTTAGAAAAATAAGCTAAGGGTTTCCAATTACCGTCAACATATTGTTGTATAACAGAACCAACGCACGTGTTGCTAGAGTCTGCAAATAAAGAAATAGGTACCGTGGCAAGTGGGTATGCTAGCATAGCAGCATTCTCTAAGCTAATCTTACATTGTCGGAACGCTTCGTCAGCTTCCTGTGTCCACACTATAGGTGTTTTGTCGTTGCGTTTAGCTTTGTGAATGTACCTAAGTAATAATTCTTGATGTTGTACAGCGTGTGGCAAATGTGGTCTATAAAAGTTAATCATGCCTAAAAATGTTCGCAACTGATTAACTGTTTGCGGTTTAGGATAGTCTTTAATAGCTTGAACCTTACTTTCCAGTGGTCTAAAACCTTCAGTTGATATCTCGTAACCTAGGAATTCTAATTTCTTCTCTTTAAACGTACATTTCTGTAGATTGATGGTGATACCAAATTCGCTAAGCCTTTTAAATAACTGTTCGAGATGACCGTCGTGTTCTTCCTCTGAGAGAGAAGCAACAAGTATGTCATCTAAATAACAATACACAAAATCAAAATCTCTTAAAACGGTGTTGTTCATAAAACGCTGGAAAGTCTGGCAAGCGTTTCTTAGGCCGAAACTCATTCTAGGGAACTCGTACAACCCAAACGGAGTCGTAATGGCCGTCTTCTCCACGTCTTCAGGATGTACCATGATGTTATGATAAGCTCTACGAATATCTACACAAGAAAATATGGACTTACCTGCTAGTAGATAGGTGAAGTCGTGTACTCTCGCAATAGGGTAACGATCCGGTTTCGTGACCGCGTTCAGAGCTCTGTAATCGCCACACGGACGAATCTCTCCATCTTTTTTAGGAACAATATGCAAAGGACTAGACCACGGACTCTTAGATGGCCTGCAAATGCCCATCTCCACCATTGTTTGAAATTCCTTTTTTGCTTTTTCGTACCTATCAGGAGGCAGCGGTCTAGTTCTTTGATGTATCGGAGGCCCTGTCGTCTCTATATGATGATAAGTATTGTGTTTAGGTGCCTCGATAAACGACAACGGCTTTAAAAGTTCTGGGTACTTGTGCAACAAATGATATGCCTTATTATCCGTACTAATTAAATTAATTGATGAGTCAGTATGGTTTATGATCGTACCAATTACATAAATACTTGTCAAATTATCAACTAACTTTTTGCCATACAAATCCACAATGAGTCTATAATTATGCAAAAAATCTGCCCCAATAATAGGTTGTTTAACATCACATACAATAAAATTCCACTTAAAAGTACGTCTCAAATTCAAATTTAACGTTAATGTGACGTATCCATATGACTTAATCTCGGTGTTATTCGCGGCGTATAACTTGCAATTTTTAACGGATTGTAAAGAGTCTTTCGCAAATTTAAAGTTTTTTGGAATCACACTCACATTTGCGCCTGTATCGACCAAAAATTTAAAACCAGAGTTTCTATCTATTACACTAAGGCGATAATTATTTACCAAGGTGCAGGGTTCCGCCGAAAACGTCTGCACGGTGTCTAGTTTCCCGTCGGCGACTGTCCTTTCCAGCTGCATGGCTGCACGCACTTATTGGCCTTGGTCTTGTATCGGTAATGGTAGAAACACAACCAATCAGGGCTGTTAGGGGTCCTCCCAGAGCGGCTGTTGTTGCGTGAGCGACTACGTGCACGTCCCTGGCTGCGGTTCCTCCTTCGGCTCCTACCTCGTCCACTAGAGCTGGCTAATTCACTGATGCGGCTGTTAATCTTCGCTAATTCCGCCGTTATAAAATCATTCGGTGAACTTTGGCGCGATGTTGTCTGAATTGAGGCGACTTCATTCGGTTTAAACGTCTCCATGACCTTGTCGGCAATACTTGCAAGGCTTTCTAAGTTTTTTGAATCTGCTGACGCTACGACTGCCCTTACCGATGGTGGTAGATGACCTTGCCAAAAATAGACTAAAGTGTCGTCCGGAATTTTATCACGCGCAAGGTCACGCATTCTCCTCAGTAGCTGAGATGGTCGTTGCTCACCCAATTCCATGTCTGACATCAATTGCTGTAACCTCTTCGCTTCTGTCTCCTCGTAAACACTAAGCAATCTGGCCTTCAGAGTATCGAATTTGTTCTCACTAGGCGGCTTCTCAAGGATATCCGCAACTTGCTGAATTGCTTGCTTTCCTAATTTTGCGATGACCATATTGTAGTTTGATTGATCACCTGCCTTTTGTTGTGCTAAAATAGCTTCCACCTGCAAAAACCATAGTCGCGGCTGGTCCTGCCAAAAATCAGGTATCTTTGCAGCTAATGATATAGCGGATAATTCAATAGTTGTTGTTTGTGGGGTTGGTGGTGTCGGAGACATTCTGCTACACCTCTTAAATTTGCTTCCGATGACCCTGGAGCCGGGGAGTTGTCTGCCCGATAGCACACGCAAACACACGCGCACTCAAGACGATTACGAATTTAACTCAACCAGATCCCCATAAAATAATTATTACTTAAGTCTGTATGCAAAATAATATTAGAATTCACTGCCGTAAAAGTTCAAGGTGCACTCAATTAATGTTCATTCGGGGTCACCACTATAGGATATCTGGGAGTTTATAATAAGAAATGCGGCAGTACTTAATTAATACGTGTATTTTCCCAATCACGACCGGGAGACAACTAAAGAGCGAGCTATGCGTCGGGCCTTCCGTAGCCGCGCGGAATGCTGACAACGCATAGCAGTCCCTATAGACACCAGGCACTCCGTCTGAAAGCGGCCACCATTCCGTTAACATTTTGGCCCATCTGCCATCACTCTGCCTGGCAACATGTCCCGCCCAGCTCCATTTTAATTTGGTAATGACGTATCTGACTTCTTGCACCTTGGATTATATAAACCATAAGGTGCATATGTTAACACGAGACCATGTATCTCAATACAAAAAAAAATATATCACATCCTCTTAAAAAATAGTAAACGGTAGAAATAATACTAGTACAGTCGTGTTCATAATTATGTACGAGTAAGTATAGATTCTTCACCTAAATTTGCAATACGGTGAAAAAGTTTATACATATATAAATATGAACTCTATAACTTGTGGCTGGCTGATTAGGCAGAAAATGTAAGAGAAGAATCAGATGCATTTAAATGACAGTTAAAGTAAAATTGAAAAGAACATATGAGACTAGCTAAAAGCGTATAAAACGGCAAAGGAATTATCGTACTCGATTATGATGAGGAGTAAAGTAAGGGTTAAAAAAATAAGAAACGGAGAGAGATTTAAAGAAGAACGAAGTAATTCCAGGAAGTTCAACAATGAAAGTCAAAGTAAAGTTTTTCTTCTTACTATCTTTAAAAAATTTATAAAAGAAATCGGATTGAAAACTGCAAATTTCGTCATATTGTTCACCAAAATGGTACCTTAGAAAAGCAGCAGTTAGAACACCCAAAAAACCTTCCTAAGTACCTAGTTTTTAAGAACAAATTTATAAATTTATATAAACGCATATAATATCATTAGTTAATTCAAATAATTGTCGCTTATATGACATACTTCCGATTTATCATAAAAACTCTTTGTACTAGGTGCTAAGAGATGTCCTTAAAGTGGGTTCGAGTGAGTTGAGAGAGTATTAGATGGCGTCAGGCTGTTTTTATAACGTCTGAACGCGTTCTCGCAATTGCACTGTTTTGGTAATAAATTAGCTGATGGGTGTTTGTAGACTAATATGAAGGCAAGAAGGGCACTCTGAGACCGATCGCGGTTCGGTGAACAGTCCCAATTAGGAGGCGCGAGGCGTAACGCAGTCTCCCTCATTGCGTATCGTAACGTAACCTAGTCTCGAACGTAACGTAACGATGTAGTACCTAGTGCATTTAGCCATTCCTGAATACCTAGACCTAGTTTACGCTTTAATATACAACGTGTCTTTACCCTCTGGACATAGATGAATAGGACGTGCCGATTAGGGTATTTCTAACCTATGTACAAAGTCTCATTCCAAACGCCACAGTATTCATGGAGAAATTAATGATTTACGATTTAATACATCGACACAGCCTGTAGTAGATACACGGTAATTAGTCACTAGTGTCACTTTAATCTTGTCGTCATGTTAGCGACTAATACAGTATGCTCCTATTTACTGATGATTTATATGAATTAATGTAACTTTAAGACTTTTTTTTTACTTTATTTAATCAAATAATTTACCCTTTATAGAACATTCCTAAGAAGGAACTGTACTCGGGTCTCGTTCAATGTCCAGAGAGTAGAGACAAGTTGTATAGATTTATCTATTTACTGGCTCATTCATATTAACCCTGTATAATAGCTTCCAAATTGTGTAAATGAATGTATTTAATTCTATGTATACATGACTTTTAGATGATGTTGCGTGTTACATGTTAGCACCAGTGAATGTAATATATATTGTAATATGTGTGTAAATGTATAGTGGTTGAACGTGAGAATCAATGTAATAAGTTTGAGACAAAACTTAGAAGAACCTTATGAAATAATTTTTCACAAAAAAAGATAGATTTACAAAACAGAAATTTGCCCTTAATTTGGCTCATAATGTTTATTTTATTTTATTTTATTCGGATGCTTACTCCCTAAAATACATAAGTTAATAGACTTATCTACTAGATGCAAATTACAAGCTTCCACATATATAATGCTAAATAACACAAATATAAAGGTCTTGAAATAGCCAAATATTACACTATATAAGTTGTATTCAGGTCAGAAACTATGAACGCAGAGTTGGGTATCGTTAACTATCTATTAACAATAATATTTTTAACAATATTAATCTTAATAGGGAACAAATCTACGTTCCCCTTAGCCCGTTTAGCGTGCTTGGTCCTCAATAGTCCTAATGGTTCTTGTTCTTAAAACATACAAGAAGAGGGCCAAAGATTATGTGGGTCCTGAACACTGCCAAATTAAAGGAAGAAATGACAAAATTATATAATTTTTGAAGATTTCACACGATTTCTCCAGCACCCTGTCATCAGATCCTGACTTGATGACATTGGGACCAACTAGAAAACACAACTAACTGTCATTCAATACCCATATTGCTTATCGTACGAACCTTCCTTCCGCCCCTCCCCCTCCCTTTTCATTTGCGGAGGCCATTTTCAAAATTTCTATAGGCCAATGTCACTACCATAATTCTGACGAATTCACCGACCCCTCATATAAGTATGTCAAAATCATCCAGCCGTTTGGGCTGTAAGCGTAGGTACCAAAGAAATGGACATACATACGTCGGGTAAATAGAAATAGAAGAAATAGTGTTGTGTTCCTGTCAGTGAGTAAGGTTGCCAGAGCTCAACGAGGGTGCGAAGCGCGCATGTAACACCTCTGGAGTAGCAAGCGTCCATAGGCTACGGAGACTGCTTACCATCAGGCGGGCATAATGTTTATTTGCCACCGACGTAGTATAAAAAAAAGCACATTTAAGTTGTGCATTTTTGATATTTTGGAGAAATTGAGTAGCAGTTTTATAAAAAGATATAATTCTCTATTATACCTACGTAAATAAATTTGAGTGTGGAAGATATTTTGAAATGCGAATTTTAGTGTTAATATATAACATAAACAGTATAATTCATGAGACGTGAGCAGGACTACAGCCTACACAATCAGTAAATGGTAATGAATCGCTCACCATCATATTAAGTAAAACAATCACGCTTCTTTTCTGTTATTTAACTTTTTGGTAAAGAACATATTGAATATCTACAATCATGGACACCCAACAAGAAAGAAACAATACCTCTATAACCGTTATGACAGCACTTTGATTATGAAGAAAATAAATGTCACACTTGAATAAGATACGATTTTTCAAAAGTAACCAGGCTTCGATGACATTCAATTTACACGTCAACATGATGTCACGTCTTACGAATTTTCAATCTGTCGTAAAAAAACCTCCTCCTTTTTTAAGTCAGTTAAAAAATGAAATTTTCTATAATTCTATCTATCTTCCTAGCGTTGTCCCGGCATATTGCCACGGCTCAAGGGAGCCTGGGGTCCGCTTTGACAACTAATCCCAAGATTTGGCATAGGCACTAGTTTTTACGAAAGCGACTGCCATCTGACCTTCCAACCCAGAGGGTAAAACTAGGCCTTGTTGGAATTAGTCCGGTTTCCTCACGATGTTTTCCTTCACCGAAAAGCGACTGGTAAATATCAAATAACATTTCGTACATAAGTTCCGAAAAACTCATTGGTACGAGCCGGGGTTTGAACCCGCGACCTCCGGATTGCAAGTCGCACGCTCTTACCTTACAAGGCCACCAGCGCTTTTTTTTGCTCTACGGCGACGATATATACTTTTATCGCCGACTGTACGTCGGCAAGGTATTATTGGGCTTGTCAAATCGAATCATATGATGTGAGCGTAATCCCGAGGGATTTTCTAGTAGCTACCGAAGAATTTGACTACCTATCCCCCTCGATCCTGTTTCGATGTGATGACACGTCGACACGAAACATCTCAAGGCTGAAAAATCTTCCTTAATTCTGATCGGTTCCGAGAATTTGTCAAGAATGGCCTCTCTTATCCTAGTCAGTAGTGACCCAGCCTACGAATCAGGTTCCAGGTTCGAATCCCGGTAAGGGTATTTATTTGTGTGTGTTATCACTAATATTTGGTTCTGTGTTATGGATGTTAGCAATGTATGTAAGTCAGTGTAAGTATGTTTGTCGTCGCCTAGTACCCATAGTACAAGCTTTACTTAGTTTGGGGTTCGGTCGATGTATAAAATTGTCCCTTAAATATTTACGTTTATTTATTTAAGTTAGGTACATATATATATTTTCGTGTAAGAACCGTTGAATAATAATCTACTACGCTTTGTTACAGGTAAGTGTCTAATAGCAGTTCATCTTTAAGTAAGTAAATCGGTAGAAGTAACTATAAGGTTTAGGCAAAAAACAAAAAAAAAAACATTTTTGGTACAGTTTTTATCGCTGACTGTGATTTTTACGAACAAGCAACTAATATTCATCGAGACAATACTAAAAATCCCAAACCAAATAGGTTGCAAACTGAAATAAATGTCATATTATCATATACTAAGAAAAAGTGACCGAGGCCTCAGGCTGGAATCGAACATACTTTTTGATAATAATTTAATTTGTTCTAATACTTCTAATAAAATAAGGTTGCATTGTTTTATCACAGAGTTCCCATGGCCACCTCCTGTTTCCATCATCAGATCAGCTTGTTGGTGCCATAATATTGCATCCTAACCCGACTTACATACAAATTTTTATCTCAATCGTTTTTAAAACTTAGCTTCTAAGATTTGACCCACATACATAAATACATTTTGTAACAGGGCAAGTTAAATAAACGCTTGTAATAAATACATTTTAATGTTTTACACTTGCAAATTATTAGTTGTTCCATAACAAAACTGCAAATATGTAATATTAATTTATGGTTATACGTTCAGTATAGGTAAAAAACTTAAGTAAGTCACCTGTTGTATGTAGTTGTGACGTGTTCGAATAGACATTTGTTTTGTTTGTGTGTCTTTTAAACATGTATTGTCTATTCGAACACGCCACAACTACATACAACAGGTGACTTACTTAAGTTTTTTACCTATAGCTTAATTCCTCAATCAGATTAAATCATGTAACAACTCATGCAATAAACAAAGACTTTCGAAAATGACGTAAATGTAAAAATACCTCAATTCTATCACTGTCGCATAAGCAACTCTTACAGTACTTCCTTCCAACTTCTCAAGTCGTTTGACTAGTAATTTTACTCTTGAACTCTCGTGAAACTGCCAGCATTATGAGCCTAAAGTCCACATGAAAAGATCTTTAGATTCCCTTTGAATAAATGGGAGTAAAATCATATTAAAAGGTTGGCGCTTGAGGCCTTCTGTTTAAAGCTTCTTGATCGTGATAAAAGTCGAAGACCCAGGCAATGGGAGAACTTTTGCGCTAGTTAGCAGTTTAAATTCACTTAGTGTTCACCTCGCTAGTGCTACTACGCCCTGTCTGTTGGGCCACTAATGCCAAGATAATGTATACTTAGCGGTTTTTAGTTAAAGTTGGTTCGATATAAAACATGTCTAATTAGTGCTCCGCACAAAACTGTTCGCTTCGGAGCCCTTATGAGATGACTTCAGTCTAGCATCGGTTAAATGCGTTTTTCTCAAAGACCGTTTGACTTACGTACAGTCAGCATGAAAAGTAGCGGATGAAACAACGCGCCAAAAGTATCTGATATTCCGGATAACTTTTCCAAATATAGATAAATTTCTAGAATTCGCGTTCAAAAGTATATATTTTACAGTCTTTGTTGTTCTATATTAAACACATCAAGTTTTGTTAAGCTGTTACAGAATGGTAGATACTTATGAAGCGTTATTTGATCCGCTACTTTTGATGCTGACTGTACCTACCTAAAATTTGGAACAGTTATAGCAAGTACGGTCAGCATCAAAAGTAACAGCTTAACAAAAAGTGATGGTTCGATATGTAGAACAATTAAGACTGTAAAAAATATAGTTTTGGACGTGAATTTTAGAAATTTACCTTCATTTAGAAAAAAATCCGGAATATCAGATACTTTTAGCACGTTGTTTCATCCGCTACTTTTGATGCTGACTGTACATTACTAACACTGTGAGTAAGTCAAAACTGCTTATTTTTATTTATTTTCAGTTATGTATCGTTACCCTGCAGACCAAAGGTATAATTTTAGCATAAAATAGGTAGTCACCCGAGTGACCTGACGGGCAAAATTTTAAACAGAAATGTATTTTTAGAGTAATTGATAATGATAAAAGGTAAAAACCCATGCGATGTCTATTTCTACCGCCGTGGCATTCTACAACTTTTGTCCACTTCTAATTTCCTCGCTTTACGCGCCCTTTTAAGCATCATACCCTCACACAAAAATTTGGATAAAAAAAAACGCTCAAATTGGTTCTTCCATTGGGTTCAAAATCGCTGTCGCTTATCGCCGACCTTGTGGCCGCATGTCAGAGCGATGGCGTCTATTGTCCCGACCCGACCAACCCCCTGCTGTAGTTTGACAAATTTCACGCCTTTCCCCGCCGGCAGGCTGGAAATTGGATTAGTGGAGTCCATTCATGGCCTATTCTGCCCATTATTAAAAGTTACGCCTCGCGTGGGAACGTTGTTTAATAAGGTTTTTGCTTTTCCTTAACTTTCTAGAACTTTTTTATATAAGCGAGTTGTCTTTTTTATTTTTCACACGTTTTTTAACCAATTGCTAAACGAAAGAATACTTCATTAAGACCGAGTCAAATTGTTATCTGGACATGTACAATGGTAGGGCAATACGGTTACCTTTTGTCTATATTTTGTGCAATTTGCAAGAAAAATAGTTGAGACATTGACAGACATTACGGCAAAGTCACGCGTCTTACTTTAATTAATCGATATGTAGTAAAGTGAGGTTCTGGAAAAGACAAACAATATAGCGCTTTCTCTGCTACTCCTACTGAAAGTTCCCAATTCCATCTCGTTCGGTCAATTCCCCCACCTCCTATGTCTTATCAAGAAATCTTATATTCATGGTGAATAACGAGAAAAGGTGACATCAACGTGTTGTGACTGTCACTCACACGTCTCGCCAGCTTGGGCACAATAATGGATCATCCATGAAATATAAGGTAACCTTTCATTGCAAAGAGCAGAAAATGGAGGTACATATGCAATTATGGGATTTATCTTTGAGTTCTTTGAATGGGATTATATGATTTGTGTACCCCATTGTTGATATTGGTATAGTTGTTTTTAGGGTTCCGTAGCCAAATGGCAAAAAACGGAACCCTTATAGATTCGTCATGTCCGTCTGTCTGTCCGATTATGTCACAGCCATTTTTTTTTAGGTCATATGTATGAATGTTTGTCTAATACTAGTTAAGGTAGAAATTGACAGAATTTCATCACGTCATATGTCATTGTTCTCATTTATTTATTTAATCTTTATTGCAAAATACATGAAGGTACAAATTGCGGACTTAATGCCTCAAGGCATTCTCTACCAGTCAACCAATGGGTTAAACCAGAAAGATTAAGTAGGTGCAGTGTCTTTTAAAGTAAATGAATTTGTAACCGAGACTATAATATGACGAGACTATATATAATATCTCGTGTTGTAGGCAAGATAAAAGCTAGGAGAGGAAGAGGCAAAACCACGCGCAAGCTCTGTTATACACAACAAATTAAAGAAAAAGCAAATGTTACGAGAAATGGTAGGTAGTGCCCTTGCACTACCGTGCCACCAGATGTCTTACAGAGACCTAAAGAACTTGACCGAGAACCACAAAAACTGGCGTCTACTTAATCGACAAGAGTCATGCTCTAAAAATACGATGATGATGCGAGAGTGACATACGCTATTGATTTGATATTGAATTCATATTATTTTTTACTTTATTTTATTAGATACACTTATATACAACAGATATCGTACAATATCATGAAACGCATACAAGTACATACGAGTATTATGGCTTAAAAACTAGGTGTGGCTTAAAAGCTTAGCACGAGGTCCAAAACAAGTGTACACAGCATGCTGTGCAAATGTTACAAATTAATTTAACACCATATCATAGCTACGGTGAAAAATATCAGAGAACAAATAACTATCTAAACATTAAAATATAAGAGAGTAATAAACTTTACATTATAAAAATTAAACCTGGCAAAAAGAGACAAACTTAGACAGTCGAAGCAGATAGAGAGGAGGGGACAATGATGTCAGTCAAGCACTTCTTAAACCTAGCATTGTTTTAATTCAGTTACGTAAAGCGACCAAAGGACTGACCTTCAAATAGAATTAAAACTAGTGATTTAACAAGCTTAACGATAAAAACCCGGAAAATGCCAGTGGGCATTCCCACATTTCAGGCCTACGCGTTTGGGCGGGGAATTTTCGTATAATCCCTCGTTCGCAGCGAGACTGTTTACACAGGAACTTTTTTGGCGTACAATTTCATTCGTTTCCTGAGATAAAATGATAAGATTGTGTTTGAATTGAAACAAAATAGAATGCCCAAGTATAACGTCAACAGGAAGTACTCAAAGTGAATTGTATTGTATTTGGGAAATTTGAATATCAGCTTTCTCTATCGACAGGTGTCATTCAGTTTCCGAATGTAGATCGTGGCTGCAGATTTCAACGCGCTTTTTGTTTAATTGTTATATGTATATATTTATGTTTGTCACTTTATTGCACATATACCGGTAGGTAACGTAGTATATTTGTCCAAGCGTTACCTAGGCTCTCTGTTTCAGCTTGGGCACAAATGCTTTCGCATATTCGTATGTTCTCCTCTATAGTTCTACAGTTCTCAACCGACCCTCGTGAAATTTTGTGAGAAGGTTTTTTTGTCGATTTAGTTTTTAGATATTTTTTGAGTCCGCGGAGCCATACATTCACTTTTAAGTTATGCTGGTGAGGTCTACAGCTCACAGAGCCGTTAGTAAATTAAATAGGCTTAATTTTAAATGACGTCTGACGTCAACATTAAGGTTTAATTTATAAGTGCTTTTACAGCCTTAATGATTACTTGGACCTACCATTAACCATTTAATAATTGAATATTATTTATATTAGTTGACATTTTGTAATTTTTATTTTGTATTTAATATAATTCTAGAACTAGATGTAATAGCGTGTACACCTGTAAAGGTAGGGTTCGGTGTGACTCATTTTCTGCAATTGTAACTGCTACTTTGTAACCTGAATTTCCAAATACGCAATAAAGTCATTCATTCATTCATTCATAATTTATTGTTAGAAATGGAATGTTTGATTTAACGCTGATGCGTAAAGCTGTCATCATTGTCGACTGAATTTACAAGTTTTATTCAGAAATATTTTCGAAATACGAAACAAAGAGATATCGCAAAAGATTATTTGCCACAGCATTTCGTAGCAGAAATAATATTTTGTTTCTGGTATGGCGAAATGAATACACTGAGTGAGTTTAAAACATAGATGAGAACTATCTTAATTTGTAACACTTTTTATAAAAATCTCACTCGAATCAGTTAAGGAGTTACGATGCCAGAGACAGACACACTACTGTGCAGGTGTATAAGTTAAATAAATAAAAAAACTTGTTAAACTTATAGTAGAAGTAGTAATCACTTTATAACAATAACACACATATAGGTTTATAAAAAAATACAGAAATTGATGTACAAAGCTAAACTTATCCCTATAAGGGATCTCTTCTAGCTAACCTCCAAAGATGAGTGAAAAACTAACATCCCTCTTTTCCCCCCTCTCTCTCGCAAGTTAAATAGAAGCTGTTTGAGAAGCATCGCATTAAACCAAGCCAGATGAGATAACATGGTAAACATGTATCCGTCCGGAAAGCCATCACACGACACGTGCTGCAGGACTAACTGAATTTCCGGAAATCCGGGAAGGCCTTTGTTCCGGACCGCCGTCAAATCGGGTTACTGAGTTCGGTGCACGGAATGAAAATGGATATTGCCGCCCGGAATGTCATTACTAGAATGTTTTTGCTGCATATCGGGGGACAGGCTTATATTTCAGCTATGTAGCCTGTGTGAGACTGTGATATTCAGTAGAATTAATTTGTTAATACGCTTTTATTAGGTCGACCTGCATGTAACTATGTAATGGAATCTAAGGTAACTAATTTAACCGTCTTCCAAGGATCGTAGCGTCATGAAATATGGCAGCTGTATGTAGTTCTGATGACAATACAATAATATAGTACTGTCGAACTGACCTGATGATGGAGCTGGAACATATGAACAGAAACTTCATGATGGGACATCGTATCATAGCTGTGTTTGGATTTGTGAGAAAGGTCACGTAATGGACTTTGAACACGATCAGGTTTCAAGGTTAAAAAGCGTGTTTTTCTAGTGTTTTTTAAACTATTAATATTATTACTACACTGAATCTGCACTAAAATCTGGTATAAATATACCAGATTTTAGTGCAGATTTTAATTTGACACGGAATCTAGTCCATGCATGACGTATATATAGCCTCACTGCTGAAACGAGAGCGCGGCAGTGGCAAAAGCATACTGAGGTATATGGCCGAGTATTTTGACAGCCCGCTAATTAAATATTGGATTGATGTCTCGATAGGGGGGGGGGGGGGGGGGGGGGGGGGAGTAGCCCTAAGTCAGGGTATTTTGTAAGTGGTTTAATTGCTTATTTTGTCTCCAAATGTAAAGCTTATAGTTTACTTTCGCTGGAGGATCGACGTCTCCTGCTGGATATGGGGCTACTTTTTGATATCATTCGAGGACGTTTGGATAGTTCTGAAATTCTTAATTTCACTTCCCTAAGAACACCCTTACGTCGCACTAGACATACAGCATTATTACTCGTACACATACCTTACCATTCTACCAACTATGGTAAAAACTCTGTCGTTGCACGCATCTCAAAAATTTACAATAAGAAATTCAAAGATATCGATTTGTTTCTCGGATCCAAACACTTATTAAAATCTAAAATAATAAAGGTTGTATCGGCTACTAGCCGGCGTAATCCGTAGAATACATTATATCGGTGAACTTGCTATGGTATGCGAGTAAAGTTTACTGAGCGTTTCTACTCCAGTACCCCAAGTGTAAATTTAGTCGATAGCGAAACGTGACGTACGCGTTTGCTTTAAGTCTCATTTTGTATGGGTTTTTGAACAGCGCGCCAAGCGGGACGTTTTGGAAAGTCAAAAATCTCATACAAAATGACACTTAACGCAAACGCATACGTCACGTTTCGCTGTCGAAAATATTTACACTAGGGGTACAGGCCGCGTAGCCAACGTAGCAATCGTTCACGCTCCGTAGCGTATCGTAGCTATCTCTCTCTATCACTCTTCTATATTAGTGCGACTGTGACAGTTGCGTTTCGTTCGCCACGGAGCGTGAACGATATGCACGTTGGCTACGCGGCCTGGTACCTTAATCAACTTATTATATAACTAATTAAAATTATGTAAATACACACACACACACACACACACACACACGAGCGCGCGCACACGCACACACACACACCTATAATATATAAGAAGACATAAATATCCGCGCTGGTTCTAGACCTAGCTTACACAAAATATCAATATTCAAAATTAATCATTAATCAGAGTATAAAAAAGCTTCTGTATTGTATAATTATTGATTAGCTAATTGTGTCTCAGTAAATGCTCAATCATGTTCATTAATGTATACCTACTATTATGTAACTACCTTCTTAACTATTTACTAAGATCACGATTTGACCTTGTGGATTACTGTAATTGGCTTTATACATTTAAAGTTTAAAATTGCACATGTAATTATTATAAGCTGTTGTAATCCTGAATAATAATAAAAAAACCTTATTTACTTTAGCGCAGCGACCCGAAGCCGTTGGCCTCCGACACCAAAGAACGCCATGCTTCTCTGTCCAACACCGTTTCTATCCAGTCGACGGCGCCAAGTTCGCTAAGGTCTTTTTGCACTTCGTGTCTCCAGCGGTACCTAACGCGGTAGCGGTCTTCATTTCTAGATTTTACATTTTTTGCATTGTTTTTGTTTGTGTACACTAACCCTTAGGCTATTAAGAAGCATTCTACTAACACATCTATGGATTATGTTGGTCTGAAATAAACAATTTTTATTTTTGTTTTTATTTATTTTATTTACAGGTCTATGAAACGTGACCGAAATTAAGAGACCTCAAACTTCAGGCCTGCGTCTTTTTTATTGCAGAATACTAACTTTTTAAATTTTTCCAATGTGTTATCGTGACAATAATGAATATACCATATAATAACTTAACAGTGTGACACAGTTGGCCTTTTTTTTATACTACGTCGGTGGCAAACAAGCATACGGCCCACCTGATGGTAAGCAGTCTCCGTAGCCTATGTACGCCTGCAACTCCAGAGGAGTTACATGCGCGTTGCCGGCCCTAAACCCGCCCCCCTCGTTGAGCTCTGGCAACCTTACTCACCGGCAGGAACACAACACTATGAGTAGGGTCTAGTGTTATTTGACTGCTGTTTTCTGTAAGGTGGAGGTACTTCCCCAGTTGGGCTCTGCTCTAGATCTGGAATGACATCCACTGGCCGTGCCCTACCACACAAAGCGAGATGACATCACAATGCCCATACCTCTCTTTTGGACGTAGTTTAAGGACGTACCCCGGCCTGATGCGCTCTTTTGGATCTCTATCTCTAGTCTTCTAGGTTACTTGGTTAAATCATTCAATTTTGATTGGCATAAAAGTGTTCTTTATCCACCTTCCAATTCGATTCTATCTCGCAACCCATGCCGATGGGAGTGATCAGATCCGTTACCTCTATTAGGTACAACATAAAAAAGTATTTACTCGCAACCCAACAAGTTTTACAATGTGAACAACAAGAGTGAACTCTCTTTCTTTCTTACATATGTTCTGTTCTGTTCCTTTTCTATTTTGTTCTGTTTGGTGTCTGTTTTTTTTTTTTTTTTTGGCACGGATCACCGTGCGTTGCCAGCCTTTAAAATGGGAGTACGCTCTTTTCTTGAAGGTTTGAAGGTCGTAATGGGTTTTTAATTTTTCTTTGTTGTATTTATGTATGTTTTTACGCCAAACAAATAGTTTTGTATTCTATTCTGTTCAATACCATCAATTGTAACTTCTGCGAGGCTAATTATATCGCAGCGAATCGACATAAAACAAATAAAATAAGAAAATTACTATACGGAGAGTTGTACTTAATACAACCTTCCGTAGTCACGACTCGTAGTACTGAGGAAATCGACACAAGGCGGAGTATTAACGAGTATTGACTTCAAATGTATTCATTTCTCATGCTCTGAACGTGGGCCATAGTTATAATCTGGAATAAATGTCATATATTAAGAAAAAGTGACCAAACCTGGAACCGAACCAGCGTCGTCTGCTATCGCGGCAGGTGCCTGAGCCACTCGGCCGCCGGGATCACGGCAGCATTGATCGAATTTTTAAAGTATATGCATTTCTTACTGAAGGCTTACGGCGCCCCCTAGCCACCCCTCAGATAGAACAGTATGGTTCATATCTTCTAACTGGATCAACTCAGGTGATACCGAGCTAGCGAGAGAGATGGCGCTGCCAATCAACACTATTAGACTGGAGGCCTTGGTCACTTTTTCTTAGTATATGACATTTATTTCAGTTTATAATCTTCAAATGAAGTGACTCATATAATATCGATCGAACTTCACTTCAAGAAGTTCGTTTGATCATCAAATAGTAGTGTTTCTACTTAAAATAAAAACAAATTAAAATATTTTCTGAAAATAATTTAATTTGTTCTAATACTTCTAATAGTGAGCCATAGTTGTTCTATTAATTGCGCAGAAAGTGATACGTTTTACTTTCAAAAAGTGTTTTTTTTCTTTTTTTTTTTACGATAAGCAATTAAAATATGGTTTTAAATGGTTTTTTTATACCATTTACATTCTGATATTTTCTCCCCATTCCATACATAACGATGCATTTATCTAAATTGTGAATTAAAAGTACCCTAAAGAAATACTATAACATATACATCATAGTGTTGTGTTCCTGCTGGTGAGTAAGGTCGCCAGAGCTCAACGAGGGGGGTGGGGTTAGGGTCGGCAACGCGCATGTAACTCCTCTGGAGTTGCAGGTGTACATAGGCTACGGAGACTGCTTACCATCAGGCAGGCCGTATGCTTGTTTGCCACTGACGTAGTATAAAAAAAAATACTTAGTGATGTTTTTTTGAATATTGTATACATGTATTTTACTTTCCTCGTATTCGAAATGAAAAGAAGAGTGTTTAAATCGGGTGAAAGGCACCATTACAGTCTCGGACTATCGGCTCTCTCACTCCGTACGAGCGCCAAACTACCTTTTATATATACTCGTATATATATATACCACCAGAGTATGACTTACCTACTTACCCCCTTATTCATAAAACTTTACGGGCCTGATTTAGTTAAATTATGTTTTATCCCTTTCTTACAAATACACAAGTCAAAGTGACAGATAAAGACAAACGATTCATAGCTAATTCAGGCCACTAACGCGTTTATAAATAACGCCATTAATGTGTAACTGTAATGTACGCTTACATCTTAAATGGATAGTAAAAGATAACCCAATATTACTTTCCAAACTGCATTTAAGAGTTTCATCGAAGTTTTAAATACTGTTTTAGGATTTAAAACTTTAGTTCTTCCGGCGTAAGATTCAATATTAAATGAAGTTGAAGCAAATTATAGTTGAAGTTGGAAGTGGGCTTGGACTAGTTTAAGTGACGAACGGATGAACGGATCACTTTGAAAATACTGTGATTTAAAGCGATCTCTCAGACATTATGGTTGCAATTAAAGTGAACTCTCAAACTACTAGCAGAAGACTGAAATTTCGTTAACTCGAAACTGTTAAGAGGAATCGTATTGTGTAAAATGTTTGTGGGAAAGTTCTGGGCGCATCAATATATTTTAGGGAAATATTATTGTATGCAAATTTTATTTGAACTTGATTAGTAACATCCTAAAATAATTGATCTATAGCCTTAAGCACAGAATTTGTAATTGCTGAAGGGAAGTCAGTGAATATCGCTAACGGTTTGTATATGTATGTCGGAGAACGACAGAATGTGCCATCTATTGCTTTTAAGGGGCTATTCATCACGCCATATTTGACAAATAGAGCAAAAAAGTCATCCACTATTAAAGGTTCTGATTTGCTGTCGCTATTATGGTACGCCCACGATTCCCGACATATATATGTAGGTATGAAATTTATTTATTAAGGCCTAGTAGGTTCGTGTTCTCTTTCACTCTCACTGAGCGTAAGCGAGACGGATGTGCGTGCTCAAGACCGCGGATATCATTTTTAAATTTTAATTCTTTTGTTGGTTTTAATAATAAAAAGAGTAATCGCTGAGTTCCTCCAAACTTAATATAGCTCATTTTTAGAAATAATTTTCATATTTTTTTGTTTTTGTGTTGGGAAATTTGTTATTTTTTTATTTTGACATTATTTTTATATTAAACCCAAACATGACGATTTCTTCAAGGCGACACCTTCAGGTTTTTTAAAGTGCATTTAAGACTTATGTTCATGATTTTTTTCTTGCGAGCGAAAATAAAAAAAATCACATTCCTAGAGAAAGGTGTCAAGATTGCTTTCAAGTTTTGGCAACGGTATCGTGATCTGCGACTTTTCAAAAACTCCATTATCTAAGCCTACAGCACCTTAATTTATTTTAATTGACGTCAAACTTCTTCTAAAGACAAGGTTTTTTCTTTATACAGGTGGGCAAATAAGTTAGATACACTTTGAATTTAAATTTAAATTTTATTAAGTGCAAAATTTATTAAATATTTTTTCATAAATACGGTATTCAGGGTTGGCAATTGTATACGGAAGATAATTTCTGCCAAATGTCTACTTCTAGCAGCTAGCATTTTTTTTATCAAATGTTGTTTGCTCGATTAATTTTGTGAAACAGTGTCAGTGATTAGCACCCAAATTTCCCAAATTTTACAGCACCTGACTTTTTTACAAGCTTTTATTTACTTTCACCTGACCGTTGTCTGTTTGTAATCAAATCTTGCAAGTTAAATTTGATCCCCTTCCCGGTTTCCGATTGAGCTGGAAATTTGCATACATATGTAAGTCGGGTGACAATGCAATATTATGGTACCATCGAGCTAATCTGATGATGGAGACAAGAGGTGGACATAGGAACTCTGTGATAAAACAAAGCAACTTAATTGTGTTTGGGGTTTTTAGAATTCGCTCGATGAGTATTAGTTGCCTGTGGAAAGAAAAGTACATTCAGCGATAAAATCTTGTACCAAAAATGAAATTTTTGCCAAAAACTTATTTCTGTGTGGGGTTATCTAAAATGAAAGTTAATTTAAGTATCTATGCTACCAAGCTGATGAAATTTAAACAGTTAAAACCGACCATCCGAAAGAAATTTACTAAGATAACGCCGAATATACCGGGTGTTTCCTGTAACACGAGCAAATAATTATACCATATATTGTACTCCTAAAACGATATAACTTTTGATTAACAACTTTTAAGAATTATGAAATCTTTAAGTTGTATCTTTTTCATACAAATTTAATATTATTTTCAATGTACGCTGACATCAGTGTGTTTGATGTTGCTTGTCACGCTTTAAACGTAACAAAATTCGCAATACATTGCGTCTTAGAATTAACTTCAATGTGTAATAAAAATTAAAACATAAGTTATTTTTATAAGTTGCTGAACAAATGTTGGTGAGTTTGAGGAGTACAGCCTACAGTTTAATTTATTGCTCCTGTTACAGGAAACACCCGGTATGCTGAAAATCGCAATAATAAGGGCTCACATTTGGCTGCTGTTCGTGGTGGACCTTAACTTCCGCATGTAATTGCCAACCCTGAATAATATATTCTTAAAATAATACTTAAGTTACCCTGTATGTTATCAGTGGTAATAAATGCCTAAATTGAGAAATAATGCCAAGTTTATAAACGTGTGCAGTGTCCAGGGGCGGCGGCCGTTCGAGGGTGGCTCTTCGGGCGATGCAAATCTACCTCCTCTGGAAATAGATCGCCGCGTCAGCCCAAACTGAGAGCTTCGTGTCAAATACTTTCATAATGCTAGGTTTACACGAACTTATCGTCAGTATAAACGATGCAACAGTAGTCAATTAAAAAGTAACAATTGTCATGTGGCTTGGTATTAGACATAGATATAACATTCCTAAAAATGGAGTCTAAGCTAGCTGTCACCGTAGCCTCACACACACAGCTTTATGTACGAGTATGGTTGTGGCCATGTCGATAAAGTTATATCGATAAACTCTCGGCATTTTTGACAATTTTAATTTTACTTGAATGGATTTTAACTACCTAATATCACATGATATATCTATGAACACATCTTTATCTATTCTTATCAACCAGTATGATTTTGTGGGTTCGATATTACAATAATCACCGAAATCCATGGTACACCGGTCAAAACTAACTAGTTATTTTATTATATCATAAAGTACCTACTCATTATCCATTAGCGTTTCTTTGATGTTAATTTTTAGTAAACATATCGAAGCTTCAATTAATCGCTATTCCGTTCCACTGTGTAGGGTTTATCGATACATAACATGATTAAAATGGATAAGTCCACATCCCTAAAAACATTTTAAAAACCCTCACACATGCACATTCTTACGCACACATACACAGCTTGCCCACCACTTAAATGGCTACGGCTTGAGTAACACATTTTGTACTGAGAACAGACAACGCGGAGGCCTTGGTATTAGATATCTGTTGTAATAGACAAATAACACTGACAGACTTAACATCGATATTCTGAATTGACGTTTTATAAGTTTTGGTTTTATAAGTTTGTACAAGGAATGAGTTTTATTCGCTCGCACTGGCAGTTTTAGTAAAACAAAGCATAAATTGAATGTTTTTCGGTATACCATCTCAACTTAAAACCGGCAATGAGCATGTCGGATCAACAGTTCCATAGTTACCCCTCCGTTATAGACATAGACATAGACATAGACATAGACATTCTTTATTGGTAATAATAACTTACAGGTCACAACTTACATATTATTCAATTATTATTAATTAGTCATATATACATATTATTTCATAATTATACTTTGATGATTATGCATATTATTTTATTTCTTTTTGTTCAATAAATTCTTTGTAACTGTAGAAGCATTTTCCAATGAGCCATTTTTTTAATCTATATTTAAAGCTAGTGTCGCTTACAGCTTCTATTACAACTTTTGGCAATTTGTTGTAAACTACAGGTGCTGCAATATGAATAGACTTTGCAGTCTTTTTGAGTGTGTGAGGGATGGTCTTAATTTTGTGCGCGTTTCGAGTGACCCGTGCATTTCCGTCACCTCGTCTCCCATACAGTTCTAAGTTTTCTCGCGCATAGACTGCCGCCTGGAATATTAGAAGTGAAGGTAATGTAAGTATCCCTAGTTCTATAAAATGAGGCTTGGCGCTGTCGTCGTGCTTAGCGCGGGCCAGGGTGCGTACAGCGCGCTTTTGCAAGCGGAATACGCGTTCCCACTCAGCCGCTCGGCCCCAGAACTCCAGGCCGTATTGCATTAGGGATTGTATGCTTGCGAAGTAGCACGACCGCATTGCCTGACCTTGTAATGTCTGGCTGAGCCTCGTCAGCGCAAAGCAAGCCTTGCTCAGTTTGCCACATGCCGCACTGATGTGGAATTCCCATGTGAGGCCTTGGTCGAGCTGGAACCCCAAAAATGTGGTAGTTGGAACTTGTTGAATGGTATTGCCTTGATGATTTATATTGAGTAGACGACGTTGTCTACCCGACAAGTCAAATTGCATAAATTGCGTTTTAGTTAAGTTCAGTAGTAGTCCGTTCATTCGGCACCAATCTAAAATTTGTTGTGCGGATATGTTCAATTTCGATTCCAGCTCGTCCAGGCTCTCAGCAGTGACAACGGCCGCCACGTCATCCGCGTACATGAACACTTCGCCTACCTTTACGGTATTCGGGAGGTCGTTAAGCATAAGTGAGAACGCCAGATTCGACAAAGACGAGCCTTGCGGGACACCTATTTCCGTGGACAAGCCATCCGATTTTAGGTTATCTCCTTGACTCACAACGTATTGTCGTCTCTCACGCAGGAATTCTACCATGAACTTTAAGGCCTGTCCTCGTATGCCATAGTGATGCAGCTTCTCTGATAAGGCTTCGTGGTCCACCACATCGAAAGCTTTTGAGAGGTCACAAAAGAGTACCGCAACCTCCGTCTTTTCCTCTCGTGCGGTAAGGATCCGACGTATCACTTCACGAGCCATCATCGAGGTAGATCTCCCTGCACGGTAAGCGTATTGCCTTTCGGATAACTGCCCTGTTTTGTTCAGGAAGTCTGTCATGCGAGATGTTATCCCGTTTTCCAGGATTTTAGCAACCGCTGGTATAATGCAAATTGGTCTATAACAATTAGAATCACTCGTTTTTCCTTTCCCTTTGTAAATTGGACATACTTTAACTTGTTTGAGCATTTGCGGATACTTTCCATCCCGTAGCAACTCATTAAAGACTGTCGCTAACGGGGATGCCAGGTTTGTTGCAGCGAGGCTTAGTAATTCCGTCGAGATACCGTATATGTCTTTTGTGTTTTTAATTGCAACTTTGCCCGCTATGATTTTATTTATTTCTGTCGGCAAGAATCTACTCAAAAGGAGCGAGTTATCATTAGGTGGTTGTGTGCGACCCAGTGCGGCGAGTGCGCGCAAAGGGTCGGCGCGCGGGGCTCCGCATTGCTCCGCTGCCGAAACGAACTGCCTATTTAAAGTGTCTATTAGTTGTTTCTTTGAGATAAAATTGGTGCCGTCTGTTTTTTTGATTATGTCAGTAAAGTCAGTATATCCTTTGCACTGTTTACCGGACTCTGTATTTATTATTTTCCACATCGTTTTACTCGTATTGGAACTATGTTTTATTAGGCTTGTATAGTGCATAGTTCTTGTGTAACGAGTTAGGTCACTGTATTTGACCTTTGCCTCCTTTACGCGACGGTCGATTTCAGGGCACGAGGGAAATTTATTTCTAAGATCTGATAGATCGAAAATCAATAATTTTAAGTTGATTATTTCATTATTAATCCACGTTTTATTTTTATTACGCGAAATATTTTTATTTTTGAATGGAAAACATATTTCTATCTTGTTTGCGATGGTATTAATAATAGCTTCAATTCTGCTTTCTGTTGTTAGTTTTCGAGTAAATACTTCAACCCAATCTATACTGTTCATAGCGCCTACGAAAGCATCACGTGAAGCACGCGAATAGTCGCGAGCGCGTCGGACGCGAGGCTCAGGCGCTGCGTGGCGGGCGACCACGACGTTTGCTCTTATTCCATGGTGGTCGCTGATGTTAGTCACAACTACTGATGTCGTTATCGCGCTAGTCATGTTTGTATATAGATGGTCGAGACAGGTGGAACTTGTACGGGTCACTCTCGTGGGAAACGCAATTTCGCTTGTGAAGTTGTAACATGACAAGGTATCCTGTAATATTTTTTTATCAAGGGAACTTGACAGCCAGTCTATGTTAGTGTCGCCAAGAATTATACAATCAATACATAAGTCATTTACTTTAGCCAGGACCCTTTCTAAAACAGATATAAAGTCAGGCCATTTCACCAAGTTAGTACGGTAAATACAAATTATAACTACCTTATAGTCAATCAATTCAACTGCAGATATCTCGCAATATCGTTCTACAGACAAATTACATAACTCTGAGTTTTCTATTGCCTTAATTGTATTTTTAACATATAAACAAGAACCACCGTGAACTGTGGAATATCTACAGTACTGAGAGACTAATTTATAATTATTTATATGTATACATTCTAATTGCGCTTTAGTAAGCCAGTGCTCTGTTAGCGCGAGTACGTCACAACTAAGTTCATTCGTCAATAATACTTCTATTTGTCTTGTCTTCGAATTTAAAGATTGGATATTTTGGTGACATATTATTAACTGTGTCGGTGATGTATCGCCGGGCCCGGTTGTTGTACTCACAGATGTTGCAGTTATAGTTTTTTTGCCGTCGTTGTTATGGTGCGTCGGAGCGGGAGGAAACCATCTTGCCGTGCCGTTCACCCCGCTGCTTGCGGGGGCGCACAAGAAACCACTCGGAGATGCAAACGCGTGGAGGCCACACTGTCGGCGAATTGAAACGCTCAAAGAGACTATCGGGTATTCCAATTATGAACGATGCATGTCGAGTAGAGTTTATTGTGCGTTTCTCAACATAATAGTCAGCGTAATTTGCGGTTTTATTTAGAAAGTTAGTCACATTTTCTACTGTAGTGTCAGGCTGAAATGACCATGCCTGAATATATTTTAGTCGCTCAACCGTTTTCAGTTCGTCATCCTCCTTTCCAGCTCCCACGATGATTTCCCGTTTTCCATGTTTTCGTTTACTTTTCCTACTCTTTACTAATTGGAAGTCGTTCAATGGTTCAGATTGCAACTCATCAATAGACGGTGAAATTCCATCGCTGGGTGTTGGGAGCGGAGAACTAAAGGTATTAGCTGTGGCTTCGATCGCTGATTTAGTGGCCGTACTCGATGGTGTACTCGTGACGGATCGGCTCGATTCGGGTGTTGTACATACAGGTGTGACGGTATGTTCACTCACCTTATTCTTGTCTCGCTTCCGCAAAGCAGCTACAGCGCTGGATTTACCTCGGAGTGCCGCGGCTGCGTTAATACGCGCTTGACGTTCCGGGCGCTGCATCGCTTTTAGGGCTGGTGCAGCAGGCATGGATGACTCTAGGGTAGTCCTAGAAGATTCGCTGTTATCATCTTCATTTGGTCGGTTAATAACTTTAATTTTATCTTGAATTATTTGGTTTTGCTCAGTTAATTTCACTTCAAGCGCGCTAACTTTATTCACAAGCATAGTCACTGTCTTTTGTAACTCGCGTATCGCGGTTTCTAAGAGTTTATGTGCCATTTTTGAGGACTTAGCGATTTAAAATAAGTACGGTGAGTGTACGAATGTAACCCGACCAGCTAATCAGCTAATATATAATAGGCAGCCTTGAAAAGGGGATACTAGTTGATATTGTGTCATTATCTCCTAGCCATTTTCGACCAGAGCGACTACGTTCTACCGCTGTGAGCGTCGCTGATGCGCTCTGAGGTGACTGATGTAGCTAATTTTTGCAGTAAATGTGCGACCGCACTCGCTGCAAGTCAGCACCCCTCCGACATAATTGTAAAGTATGGCCTCAGGTGGTCTGGTCTTCAGCTAGTCGCGCTTAGCGTCGAGTTCTGTGCGCCGCCTAGCCTCAAACTGACGCACCTGCACAATATGCCTCCAACGTGGACGGTCACTGGCTAGACTCTGCCATTTCGTTGGCTCTACATGAGCTCTCTTCATATGCCACTTCAACCCATCTTTCAACCGCAAGAACTGGCCGCCTTGCTTGCGCTTTCCATCTTGAAGTTCGCTGTAGAAGATGCGTTTTGCGATTCGGTCTTGGGACATACGGGTGACGTGACCGCACTATCCTCTATTCCAGATATTGTGTAGATACATAAGAAACAAAACGAAGTATCTTCATAGCACTTCTAAGTATTTCTTTTTAGTACAAATTGGAACAATATTATTCCTTTTGGAGCGATTACTTCAAACGTTTCAATTGATAGCGTATATAAAAGGGAAAATATTTTATTTTATCCTTTTTGAAGTCGGTTTCTCTTCTTTAAGGTTAACTATTTTACCAGTTTGTGTGATTGG
Source organism: Cydia pomonella (assembly GCF_033807575.1). Taxonomy (NCBI): domain Eukaryota; kingdom Metazoa; phylum Arthropoda; class Insecta; order Lepidoptera; family Tortricidae; genus Cydia; species Cydia pomonella. The sequence continues at coordinate 11,300,659 of NC_084724.1, read as the reverse complement.
TTTATAATAATATGCCCATCACCAACGATAAGTGAGATAAGCCGCGGACGGATGAATGGAGAGGCAGACAGACGGACATGGCGAAACTATAAAGGTTCCTTGTTGATCACGGAACCCTAAAAACGCTTCTAGCATAAAATTTGTAACAATCCATACCAAAACGGACCTTATGGCAATCGGCGCTTACGTCGCGTAGTACTGCATTAGTATTGGCGCGCCGGAAATAATGGCGAAAGCGCCGACCGGTATAAGGTCCCTTTTGATTTCGCTTGTCACATTTTATTATGGCTCCTCTACACGATGGCCCAGCGTAGGCCAGTCCAAGGGACGCATTTATGCGTTAGAGGGAGCAAGTGATATTGCTATCTCATTCCACTGCATAGCTACGTCCCTTAGACTGGCGTACGATGGGCCATCGTGTAGAGGAGCCCTTAAATTACCCTAAACACCTTTTTCAAAATAAGCAGTACATGTAGCCAAAGTTTTAACTTTGTAAGCAGTATATGTAGCTTTTTAAAACCGACCAACAGGACAAGGGAGGCAATTGGTTAAAAAATCCCGATTACTTTTTTTTAAACCACAACGTTGGCAGTCATCGTAGCCTTATGGACGCCTGCAACTCCAGAGGTGTTTGAAGAACCTCATACTGTAGACCCTTGGAAAAACCTCGGGAGGTATTTTTTTAGGCTCATTACCATTACAAACCAACACACAATGTAAGAGAAAGTGGCTATTCTAGTAAGTACTAATCATTACTCACTAAGCTCATGTAATCACGGCTTAATAGTACAAGAGCTTAAGTATCGACGTAAAGATTTTATGTTTGATGAAACAGAAATAACGCTGGTTAGGGTAACGGCGGCTATTAACGCGGGTATCAAAATCGACGTCTAACACCGCGGTGTTTACAAATACGCATTTTGCAAGCAAACGGATCTATTCCCTAAGAAATAAAGCATACACAAAACAAGCTCATTCATTGGTCTATCGTGCCCATTAGTGTGCATTTGTGTGAGTGTAACAAAAAACTCGCGATTCGTCAGTTTGTGCGACGGCGGCGCAAGAACCGGTTGTTCCATACAGACGCGTGACACCACAGGTAAGTACACTCCAATCTTACTTAGTGTTTTACGTAATAGTTATGGCAAATAAACTAGTGCAATGCCTTTTAAGAGGTTGTGTATTGTTTTCTACACGATTTTGAATTACTTTTAACTTAGTTTTTGACCCGGAAATACGTTTAAATTTGAAAATAAAATACAGCGGAGATAGGCACCAATTACTTCTGTGGTAAGTAATTCCGTGGTATGCCACGGTAATAGAAAAAGTGGTAGTTTTGTTATTTACTCTTTAGTTTTGGTACAAATTATCAATTTTATAATTTCTTTTATTTATTCCAATCTTGATCTATTCACGCTATTAAAGAGCTATTTCCGTGGTATGGAAAGTATTTAACTAACCCTTAATTTTTAACAAAAACTTCAGCACCGATTTCCTTGTTTCTATGGGAACCCTTAATCTGTCAACTTTTTTTTATTTTGAGTTAAAACCTAAAATTTACTTGCCAGTTATGTGATTTTGTCTTTACAAGAAGTTTGTAATATACGTATTTGATTTGATTTGAAAAACCATCTGTGTTTTATTATTTTTATGGGTCGGAATTAGGTTTAATTAAACTCCAAATTAAGCCTATTACCGATGGTATGATCAGATTACCCTCGGTAATAGAATGTATAGAAATCTATTACCGACCTAGAGAAATATCGAATGGGTCGGTAATAGGCTCTTAAAGAGTTATCTATTACTGAGTGACTATTAGGTATTGTATTGAAATATCGCATTTAGGGTACCGCAAGTACAGATTTCGTTGATAAAATTTAGACTTCAGTTATCATTATCAGATTTAAATTCTTCTGTTTTCTGATTCAGTTATTACTCTGACAAGGAAGGGTACCCAACTGCCGGACATTTCCGATTAGATTTTTTTTAATATAATTTTATTTATACAGTAGTCCAAAATCTCAGACATGATTTTTTTAGCTATAAGAATCAGCAATAAGAAAAGTACTGTGATTTGTTAATTATAAACGGGTAAATTATAACACATAATATGTGAGAGACTTTATTTAACTTAATTACCCTATCAAAAATATTAGAATTAAAAAATTTCATGTTTTTATATATAGTCGAAATTTTATAAGGTGGACGTTTACCATTTCACTGTGGTAAACTTTCACTCAGGTGGTAAACGTCCAGCTTATAAAATTTCGACTATAATTTACGCTGTGCCTTATGAGTAAATGTTACTTACTTGTTTTTTTTGTGCAGCTAATTATGTCAGTAAGACAAATTCTTATCAAATTTAATTTTTAAATGCTATAAAGATTTATAGCATTTAAAAATTACTTTATTTAATAACAGGCAGGCCTATTTGTCATATACGTCCTTAGTAAAACTTTACTAATAGTAATTTTTGTTGTTTTACATGTAAAACATTCAACTTATAACTTATTATACAGGTACTCGTGGGTACTTGGTAAGTTAACTATTTAATAGTATTTGATTGTACCAAAGTGTAATTATAATCTCTTCGAATATATCTCTTATTTTTAAACATACTCCTATAGTTTTATTTTTTATTTTTGTGTCATTATTAAAGTTAATGACACAAAAATAATATACAGAACCCACGTCGTTATTATTGTTTTAACCCTCGGTATTAGGTTTCGAATTTTGAGTTTGATTTCTATTAACGAGTGCAGAAAAATCATGCCAATTGTACCCTCGGTAATGAAAGCTCAATTCGCGATAATAGAATCACAGCCTGTCCCTTGCCACGGTAATAGAAGATTTGGTCATTTTGGCTTCAAAAAATATTTTAATACATATAATAACCCAAAATGAATCCAAAAACGTGTGAAACGGAAAGTTCATTAAATGCTCTGATGAAAAAAAAATATTCCTGGCTGTTAGACAGCATTGATACCCTTAATTTTTGGATCTCTTTTGAAAAGTTCCTTAACTACCACGGTAATAGGTGCCTTTACCCTAATTCCTAAAAAGGTGTCGTGTTCGTATTTCATCGATTCAACTTGGAACCCGATACTAGTCATATTTACCCGACTACGTAGTCAAAAGGAAAACTTATGACTAGCGGCGTTGTGAGCTGTAGACCTCGCGATAAGATTCATAAGCGTACCTAAAAACAAATAAATACTCCGTTGAGTCATTTTCACAGCTCTCTTAATGATCTTAAGCGCCATAGAAATTAATGACTCTTAAGTTCTTTATTCCAATTTCTACTATTTTGAATATTTTCCAAAAAACGAATCGATAGAAAATTTGTATCAAACTATTGAATATGTTCACAAAATTTCACGAGAATCGGTTGAAAATTGCGATCTGTAGAGGAAAACATCCGGACATACGAAAGCAGTTTGACCGAGTCAAAATACAGGCCTTTCGCTCGACTATTAGTGATTTATGTTTCAGTTCTCAGCTTACGGGTCTCTGGCCTGGCGCGCACGGTAAATAGATCGCCGCTTATGAAGCCGGCCGGTTGAACAACATTATGCAACATTTTTACTAACCACCTTTTTTCTGTGCCTATCAAAAAAAATAATGCAGTTTTATTACCTATCCTGAGCCATGTCAATAACTTCTAAAATACTTATACATTTTTCTATTCTCATATTTAAATCCCCATTCGATAAATAACGAAAATAATAAGGAAATAAAGGGCTATTATTATAAATGCCTCAGATTATATCTATGATAAATACCTACTTTATTCTAAATCGCTAATTGAAAGTACTCTAAATCACGACGTGCTATAAATGTTAATACTTACCCATCTTCTTTTAACCTATGTATTTTACTGTATAATACAAATATTATTATGTTTATTTTATTACTTTTTACAGCAGTTCTTAGGTATAAAAGTTTGGTAGATAAGTAGTCCATGCACCTATTTTTCGTACCTATTTGAAATGAAAAGTAGAGTGTGTACTTGGGTGAAAGGCATCATTTCAGCCTCGGACTATTGGACGACCTCGACTGAAATGAGTGCCTTTAATCCCTTGGTTAACAATAGGTATACTATTATAACAAATGCTCCCAAAGTCTCCATCGTATACTTTACAGTAATACCGGCTACAGACTAATACAATGGGCCTCTCCGATACTAGGTAACCCCGCTTTGATCCATCTCGAGAGCCAGGCTGCATAAAGCTACGCCTAGTCCACAGGATGAGCGATTTTACTTTTAAGTTTTTGTTAAAATAAAAGTAACATATAAAAGTAAAGACAATGATAACTGAGAGGTAAGAAAGATTTCAAAAACGAAGGTGATAAATAAATAATATTAGAGGACATTATTACACAAATTCACTAAGTCCCACAGTAAGCTCAATAATGCTCATGTTGAGGCTACTTAGTCAACGATATATATAATATATGCGCTGATCTTCCGTCAGAACCATAAAACCTACACTAATAAACGACCAGTGCAGCGCTAGTCAATGTACTTATATGTATAAATATATATGCATATTACATATATTTGTAAGTATGTAGGTACTGTCGCTAAATCGCTATGCTAATGGCAGTCCACCACATTACGTAAAGTGTCCTCCATACTTTCACAGCGACGCGACGGCGCATAATATGCTGCAGCCGAATGCACTCCAATATCGACATTTCCTATATTAAAGTCTGAAAATTGTTCTACGATATGTACTGAGTTAGGATATAGTTTTATGTGAATAAAATCATTGAAATATATCTTCGCGATGGCTATCCCAAACATTTAATTACAAAAAGTCCTAACTTTAGCGTTAGCCAAAGGCGTCTAATCCTTTGAACAATATTGAAGGGTGTTGCCGTGACCCAGGCTCGTGATCCCTGGGAACTGTAGGCTATAAAATTTAAACAGGGCGCCTTCGTTAAATACCTACCTACGAGACAGAAGAGAGCCTCTCATGTGGTGCTAGAATGCAGCGGAGTGGTTCCATACAGGCCAAAACATCTTAGATCTTCCTGAGGTTCTACTCAACATCAAAGGTTTGATAGGATTCCTTGAGTAGTTGGGCTGGAAGGACTAGCCTACCCCCTATCCCCGTCTTGCAAAATAGGCGCTAGTCGTCTCGTCGCGGAAAATTGCTCGGGCTAGAACAGAAGATACAAGATACCTACTCACATGACGTAGAGAGACAATCATCTGTACCCGAGTACAGTCGCCATCAGATCGTATCGGAGCGGCCAAGGTGCCCACAAATATCTGAACTCGCCTCTATTATCAAGGCGTTACTCGTTACCGTGGGCAATTGTGACTCCACAGGCCACGCTACGCCACGATTTCATTGATGTGTCAAAAATCCTTCAACTTCCCGATGCGCACAACGATAGATAACTGATGGCCAGTCGTCCGCCATTGTATACCTTCGCCCCCTGTACACGATGGCTCGTCATGGACTATCCTTGACCACTGTGCGTTAGAGTGCGTGTTCCGATATTTTTGAGCACCTTGGCTGCTCCGATATACATATAGGTATTTGATGGCGAATGTACATTCTATTTTATATCCCCTTTGAAAGAGCACAGTGATGTTCGTGTGCCTGAAATCGTTAGTAGCCGGCTTCCAATACCGATGAGGGGCATTAGGGTAAATAGTTCCCCCACACCTCCCCGCTTACATAACGCATCCCGCATTCGGTAGGCGCAGCTCATGATAATATCAAATGCGGCACAGTAGCTCTTGTGATAACAGTCAGATACATTGTAAGTTACAAGCAAAAAGAATTTGAAACAGAGGTGGATTGTCAAAGAAAATTTTGTAACCACAGTAAATTTAGTGCTATTGTTCAACAAATGATTAGAATTTTAAAACGCCATTTGAATTTGATCCTTATTCTTTCACTGATGTGTGTTAACTTTGTTAAATATCACAAAGTTGATAAATATCACTAATAGATCAAAGGCCAAAAGTATATATTAATACTCATCATCATCATCATATCATCATATCAGCCTTTTATCGCCCACTGCTGAGCATAGGCCTCTCTTCTAGTACGCCACTTATCCCGGTCCCGAGCCAATCTCATCCAGAATATATTAATACTACTCTTTGCTAAAGGTAAAGCGGCATCGTTTCGCGCAATGGCGCCACAACTTTTAGCCGATGTCCGGTAAGATGGCGCCACTTTTTGATATTTAACACATATCAGTGAAAGAATAAGGATCAAAGTCAAATGGCGTTCTAAAAGTTGTAATCATATGTCTAAAGATGGCAGTAAATTTACTGTGGCTACAAAATTTTCTTTGACAAACCACCTCTATTTCAAATTCCCTTTGGTTACCAGTAAGGTGACAGACAGTTACCACGAGTTTTCAATCCACCGCTTAGTTTTTGCCGAGGCGAGGCGATGCGGCTCCGATGCCAATACCTGTGTGAGCTTACAGTCAACTACAGGTAACAGTATGGCGTATACAACGAATACTGAGCGGGTCAGGTTGAAGCGTTGTCGATACGGTGCTTTATTTTACGTTTATACATTGCAATAAGGTGAAACAATGAATACATATATATGAACTCGACAAACAAAGTTTTGTTCTATCTATACTCATATTCATACTCATACTCATACTCTAACGTTCCACCACTGACTGTTTTGTGCTGACCACTTCCAGGCACTTCCAAAGACCTGCGGGTAAAAAGCACTAGTAGAAAAAAAAGTCAAAAAAGGTCCACGCTCGGTAAATAACTCTAACAATTAGATACCTACTGCACCTGCAACGATACTGTGGCCAAACGAACACAAAGGTATTCGGGATCAGCATACTTTATTGGGAATGTAGCCGAACGTTACATCGTATGTGTATGTCTAACTTACTGACCTGTTTTCGATATCCCATACTAAATAGAGGTCACAACCTTCACCTCTGAGCAGGGATCGGAAACCGGTATTTTTTGTATGGGAACGAAAACGGTATTTTTTTCGTTCTTTGTTAATTACTTCATTTCTAATTAGGTAATCTAATAATACGAAGTCGTTATCTGAAAACACAACTGAGTCCTACATTTAGAGTATAAAATAAACCGAAATATATGGTTATTTCGATGTTTTTGCAAAAAACCGGTTCCGATCCCTGCCTCTGAGTTTATCTTTACAAACTTTTATATAATTTTCAAGGGTTGTGAAAGTAAAATACGACTAACTACCCGGTATTTGATAGTGCCGAAATTTCGTGTAAATAGTAGTTATTTAAGGGGATAAGTTAAAACGAAAGAAACAGCATGAATTTTCGTATACGACTATATATTTATTATATTTTTGACTATATATTCTAGTACCTGGCAGAAACCGAAACATGTTCGTTGAAAATTCTCTAGTTATATAGCTATTTTCCCTCGATTTACTTAACGATACAATATAAAGCCGTAAAATCAAGTTAATGCAATGTAAATATTGCGGTTTACTTATTTTCTGACCAAAAATACGAATCTTAAATAGCGTTGCATTTGCTCATATATATACGATTGAATAGGTATTAGATTCGGCTTACAAACGTCTTCAATAACACTATATTTTATGATAGATAAAGTATCACTTTACGGTATTGCTTTACGGTCAATTGAGCAATTTGCAATAAGAGTGGTCTGGTGATATATTCATGGTAATTGATACCAGTTATCCTGCGTATGCATTATACATTTAGGTTACTATTTGTATGTGTGTTTGTGCATATGAATGAACGCTTCTAATTATTTCCAAAACGGACCACTGCCGTGTCACGTCACTGTGCAACTCATGTCACTTTAATAGTAATTATTTATAATACGGTTTTTTTTCTTTTGTTTTTTTTTTTGGGTATTTTCCTGGTAGAGACCTGATTCATCACACAGTCAACATTTTTATTAATTAATCAGTAATAGTACTACAATAGTGAGGCAACGCATAGGCATTACATCATTTTGTGAAAATGATTTTTTGAAACAAGTACGGTCACGTTTGAAAATATCGATACGAAACAAGTGCCGAAAATATGTATACACGACTTTATATAGGTATATATTAAGGTAGTATATACATATTTTTGGCACATTTTTCGTATCGATATTTTCAGATGTGACTGTACAAGATTTAATCATCATGAATATTTGTTTATATTCTAAGTTATAATACACTAAATATAAATATATATTATATTATATTGTATATTTATCAGTGTATTAGGTATTGTTTTAATACTTATATAAGTAGTATGTAGTATGTGTGTTTGTGTTTAATAGTCTCCATTTTTAGCTCCTTGCACTACCTGTTGACTTTTGTATGAGTTCTACATTTCCTACCTACCTAAAGGTTGTCAGGAAGAGATCGCTTTTTAGCGATAAGACCGCCTGTTGTTACCTGGTTCTATTTTTCTTTAAAATTTATTCGTAGTTTTACATGTACATGTGTAAAATGTATAATTGTTGGTGCAATAAAGAATAGTACCTGGGCGACCGAGCATTGCTCGGTTATAACTATTTATTGTAATATGGTGGTGTATAGGTGATTTTTTATTTTTTTTACTACATTAAACTTGTCTAAAACAATAAAAATTAAAAAATTATATATAAACTTTAACATATATATAAAAAAAAGTTAGTCACCGGGCGAGATTCGAACCCGTAACACTCGTTTAGCAGTCCGCGTCTTAACCCGCTGGACCAGACGGACAGTGGCCGGCAATACGAAATTAGCGACCATATTCTGCGTCGAAAGAAAAACGCATGAAAACTCGAAAACACGCGTTTTCCCAAACATAAGACTAATCTAGATCGATTGTTTACCCCCAAAAACCCCCATATACCAAATTTCAGCAAAATCGTTAGAGCCGTTTCCGCGATCCCGGAAATATATATACATATATATATACAAGAATTGCTCGTTTAAAGGTATAAGATTTACTTACTTACACTCAGAATTTTAATTAATTGCGATCTACTTAACAGCTACGCATTTTAATATAAAAGTAAGTGGTTTGACTCTTGGAATAGCCTCAGCGACCTCAGATTCAGTGTTTTCAGTTACATACAACCAAAAGACGATTGTATTCGTGTCATTGTACTGCTCAAAGTCCAGTGACGCAATTCGACGCCAAGCGGCATAGTTCGTTGCGATCGGATGCTTTGTGGAAGTCCGGTTGTAATGAATAATTATGAATAATAATGATCTTAATCGAGTATCGATTAAGAGGGACTTGGGGTCAACAAATACAGCGATTTTTAATTAAATCCTGAGCACAGGCTTAGAGTTTACTGGAAGGGTTCTTTGGTACTTAACGATGAACAGTTGGGAGCTATTTTCGAGGGTGTTGTATGTAATGTTTATTTTGCTCTATTGGTAGCTTCAAAGTTTACGAATATTTATTATATTAATATTTATTATTATTTTTATTGGTAGCTTAGTATTAAGTATTGATGATCAGTGTGGACGAACTTTTAGCGGATGACGTAGTGAATATTGTGTGGAATCCGTCATAAGACAATTATGCTGAAAACGAGGGTGGTTTCACGCCTCTCCTTCGGCTCATCGGTCTCAGAGAGGTGCTCCCGATGATTTCCTTTTTTTTGTTCAACGGAGTGGGTCCCGATGATCTCCTGGGTATGGAGTGAAACATTTTGAGCGATTTTTGACCGTTTTGGCGTGTGAGGTGTCATTAGTAATATGTGTGTCGATAAATTGGGAAAGGCTGTAGGTAATAAATAGGACAATAATCAATAACGTGAGGTTTTTACACGCTATACCATAACTTCGAATATTTACACTCAAAGTGGTATTTCTATATCAGCTATAATTATAAGCATGGCGCTAAAACACAATAATACCTATACCTATTTATGTTCTTTGTATTTTCCATTTCATCATTCCATAAGCTGAGGTTCGTCTTTGTATGCACAGACCAGTTTGCCTCCCCAGTCCAGCTGTTGAGTTTCGGTCTCCGCGTTGCGAATTCTGTTTTCTCTCCAAGTTACTTCGCATCTTTGGCTAAGTAGTTTAGTTTCTTGTATACAAAGTGAGTCCTCCGCATATATTTACTAAATGTGTATTTTTTACACAACTAACAAAGAACGAAGTTTACAGTCCATTATGTTACGAACTAAATCTAAGAATAACTAATCCATCAATTGTTTCTGGTAATAATTATCGAGAAAAGCGACAGGAAAAAAACAACGCAACTACATTTGCAGAGAAAGGTCTCGACCTGTGAAATTAAAGCATGAAATAAGAATACGTTTTCAAAGAAACCCTATTTCATTTGACTGTTGTTTTGATAAGAAGCCAGACAGTACGCAATTTAAGATTTTAAGTGAAACGAGCCCAAGGCGTAGAAATTGCAGAAGTAATTCGATAAGTCCCGTCCGAGACGAAAGAAAGTAATTACTCGGCCCTTTTTCTGTCGCGCTCGAAATTACAGACATTATCTGAGATTAGTTCGCGACAGCTCAGTGAGTACCATCGTCGACACAATCAATTGACCATTCTTAAATCATATTGCAGCGAGATAAAGTCTACCTAGGGCCTAGTTGCATCTATATCGGAGATAACATTTGTGGTGCTCAATCTGCAGGACACCATCGCAAACGCGTACTTCTGGCCGAAGGGTTCTCCTTGTATTTACTTTTAAGTATTTTGTAGTTTCACAGTGATTTGGTTTTGCTGTAATGCTGTGTTAATTTTATGATCGTCCACTATTTTCTTAAAGGAAACTATTCTATAATTGTAGTCTAGCTTACGTATATAGCCCTGCTGATGACCTCTTAAACTCGTAACATGTACGTTGCCTGGAGGCAGATGGGGCATTAATCAGTGCCAGTTTCACAGCAGGTAGCCGGCTCAAACTCAACCACCACTGCAACCAAAGCACGAGTGCAAGCGGTTTTAGAATCTGCCTAACAGCGCGGCTTACGTGGGCGATGACTCGCGAATGCGACGCGGCGCGGCGGCCCAACGGCATTCGGAGATCGCCCACGTAGGACACTTCCATAGGTATCAAAGGATTGAATTCACCCGCGCCGCGCCGCTTCGCGTTCGCGACTTATTCGCTCAGGTAAGGCAGTGCCTAATATAAAAAAAATGGGCTGTAGGTATTTGACTGACCATGCGCGAAGCGTCTCCATTTTAGCTTGCACAAAAAAGCTTTCTTATACCCGGTTGTTCGTCCAACAGTTCTCCTCTACAGGTCACATTTCACATTCGGTTTCCGTGTAATTTTGTGAACATCTGTATACAGCTCACAGAAGGTTCTGGTGCCGCTGGTCGTTTATACCTTGTGTGGCATAGAGCCTAGTAAATTGCGCCCGTTCGTCCGTGGCACCTGTAATCCACCGCCTAAATAAGGTACACTTAGCACTAATTGCAATGCATGATGGAGCAGCGGCTGCATTCTCATCAGTCTTGGCGTAATTAACTAAGATGTATTAATAAGGGAGCCTACACAGGCCACTTTACTCACTGGATTAATCGAATGATCTCGAAATGCGGCTCTAAACATATATGTAGAATGGCGGCAAGTTCGTAAATCGGATCACTCCTCCTTCTATCATGCCTTGAGACACATAGGTAATTAGTCAATCATCATCTTCCTCGCGTTGTCCCGGCATTTTGCCACGGCTCATGGGAGCCTGGGGTCCACTTGACAACTAATCCCAAAGGTTTGGCGTAGACACTAGTTTTTACGAAAGCGACTGCCATCTGACCTTCCAACCCAGAGGATAAACTAGGCCTTATTGGGGTTAGTCCAGTTGGGGTTCGTAAAATGGATCACTGATATTAGAAATCAGAAATCATTGGATTTATGTATGACAAAAGTATAAAACGAGCGAACCATTAAAACAGAAAATATTCAGGGTCTTTTTATTATGTCTGACCATACTATTATGATAACGATTGGGGTGAGTATGTAGGTCATACGATACAACTTTTACTTTGGGGCAACAAAAAATCTAATTATGATTATAGATTATATAATAATGATTATTGATTATTAATTAAGAGTTATTGGTTAATATTGGATATTATTTACTACAAACGCTGTTGAACTATTCAATTATAGTTATTTACGATAGGTACAAGTGCGAAATAAAGGAAATTCGTAACGAGTGGCGATAAATTAAAACTTGACCGAAGGGACGAGTTGCGAATTACCTATACGCACGTGTATCGTACAACGTTTTACAGTACATATGACCCTTTAAATTTGCGACATAGTTACATAATGTGCTAATTTACGCACTAGTGCGGGAAAGTAGCACCATAATGTACTGTAAATTAATAAATAAAATCGCCGAAATGTATGAAACGGCATACTTCCGAATAGGGGTTGGATTAAGTAAAAGGTATATATTCATCCCTCAAAGCATGATCAGAGATAAAAAAAGGATAGTACTAATAGTGACCACGACCACTATTTTGTATATGTCGATAAATCTGTCTTATTCTTACAATAAAATCTTATAGTAATAAGCACTCTGAAATTAGGTCATTGCTGTTCTAAGTATGGTGCAGAAAGTGATAAGTTTCTGCTCTCGCGGCATTTTACATTCGAACTTAGAATGTTGTTGTTGTTGTTAATTTTTTTTACAATAATCAATTTAAATGGATTACTTGGACAACTTTAAGCCTCATATTTAACTAACGATAACGATTTCCATAATTAACGATACTTTTATCAAGATTGTTAAATGGAAGTACCCTCAAAAAGTATGTTTTTTTAAAATAAATATTGTATTTTACTTTCCTCGTATTCGAAATGAAAAGTAAAGTGATTAACTCGGGTGAAAGGGACTCATTTCTGCCGAGGTAGTTTGGCCGCCAATAGTCCGAGAAAAATCTTGTTATCATTCTTCAATTTCAATTTTCAACGAAGTAATATAAATCTGACAAATTTTCATTATATTTTTAATAAAACAAACGTAAATATAGGTAATATATGCTCTTAAAACACCTTTATACAAGCACTGCAAATACTATGTTTAATTAAATCTAAAACAGTCCTAAAACAGCGAAACCCAGAAGAGCGCAAACACGAATGTCTCATTTGCATGTGTGTGCACAACTCCTTAGCGCCGTGTATTTAGGGTGTTCGTTAATACATTCATACACTTATGACGTACATATTACAACGCGAAATGTTGAAATATTGTTTCGTTACAAAATTTTCAATACCTGAGTCAAGTTCGAAACTTTCACGAGTACAATTAACAGTTAAAGTCTATGAAACCGTTTGAATTTTAAACTTTGAAGAGTGTCAAAAAAATAATATGCAAACATACAGTTACTGTATAAACTAAAATAAGCGGCCAAGTGCGATTCGGACTCGCCCATGAAGGGTTCCTTACCATTTATGACGTATTAAAAAAAAACTACTTACTAGATCTCGTTCAAACCAATTTTCGGTGGAAGTTTGCATGGTAATGTATATCATATATTTTTTTTAGATTTTTCATTCTGTTATTTTAGAAGTTACAGGGGGGGGGGACACACATTTTACCACTTTGGAAGTGTTTCTCGCGCAAACTATTCAGTTTAGAAAAAAATTATATTAGGAACCCAAATATCATTTTTGAAGACCTATCCATAGATACCCCACACGTATGGGTTACATGTTTTTTTTTTTTTTTTTAGTTTTATGACGTATTAAAAAAAATACTTACTAGATCTCGTTCAAACCAATTTTCGGTGGAAGTTTAGAAATAATACTTTGTGTCCACTTGTGTCTATATTTATATCAACTCTTTACCAATCCTGCACCATACTAACTGTTTCTGTTTAACCCAATTGTATACTGGTGGAGAATTCCTATGTGCGTTAAGTCCCCCATTTGTACTCTTTTTTTTAGAAATTCGTGCAATAAAGTTTAAATATATAAATAAATATCTTATCTACCTACCCAATAGCCTCCAAATATACAGAGTGAAATTCTAATCACTAACCATACCTATGGTATGGTAGAGAACCTACTCTGTGTAGTCATTTTATAGACCATACTGAACAACTTTTATTATGGCACAAATGCCAAAATCGTTTAATAAATTTTGGCTGTCCCATAAAAATCAGCGGCATCACGTCAGCCGGATATATGAAATGAAATGAAATAAAAGCATTTATTTCGGACAAAAACGTCCATATTATGTTAGTAATGACTTACGGCTAAGTGTGTTAGTAGAAAGTATAATTACAATTTGGAATGGCATGCAGAGACATCCAGTGAATAAGGATAGGGCTGTCCATCCTCTCAGCAATCACCTTAAGGAGACCGCCCCGAAATGTATGAAACAGACAATTTTTTTTTCCATTTCGGCATTGGTCCCATAATAAAAGTTGATCAGCATGACCTATAGTCACTACGCTAGTGATTAAAATTTCATCCTGTATAATTTGAAGGTATAAACTCGTCAAATATGAAATAATTTGAAACTAAACCTTCTCCCCGCAAGTTAATCCTGAATAAGGCCACAAGACTTCACGGTCCGACCGAAGGCCCGGTATTTAATTACAAAGGGGAGATCTTAGGTGAAATCGTTAAGTGCCTAAGTATACCTATCATAAACACTTAGGGCACTTAGGGTCTTAGGGCTATTTCAGAAACGTTGTGGGTGGATGGGTTCAAAGAGGGACGTCTTTGAACCCATTGGACTTTTGAACAGATTTTTTTTTTTAATACTACGTCGGTGGCAAACAAGCATACGGCCTGCCTGATGGTAAGCAGTATCCGTAGCCTATGTACGCCTGCAACTCCAGAGCAGTTACATGCGCGTTGCCGACCCTAACCCCCTCCCACCCTCGTCACCTTATTATTCTAAACTTTATTGCATAATAAAAATAAGTAGTAATGGCGGACTTAATGCCTTAAGGCATTCTCTACCAGTCAACCATAGGGCAAAACAGAAATTCTCAAATGTGGGGGAAGTGAGAAAAATAATTCAGAAAACATGACGACTATAAGCAATATTGAATAACTATTAACAACAGGTTTATTTCCAATATTTAGAATCCTTATTTTTTTTTTTTTTAATTTATTTAGGAGACAAACAGTCACATATTAATATATATAAGCTTAAGTAACAACAAACAGACCTTTAGTTCCATTGAAAATAAAAGTATACATAGTAAATTACAGATCGAAACAGGGAAGGTGTTAGGTAAGGTGTTAGGTGTTAGGTAGTTTATAAGTATACAGTATACATTTAATACGACGGGCGTATCTACACTTCGTTTCATCTGAAACATACCTAATATATTCTGTGTACATAATTTTGTTCAAGTCTGTGCTCACAATTTTGCATCTTGTTCCATTATGATAAAACGTATGTGCTGTCGAGATATATATTTTGTGAGTTTGGGGATAATACACGGCACCGCAGTAAATTGCACTTAGTCGAAACAAATCTCCTCTGATGTCATTTTTGACGCTCCATTACTTTCGAGATGAAGCATTGTAGTTCTTAAAAAAAAACCAAAGTCGCTTGGAGTTCTGTAGCACTTTCCATTATGTTTATGAATACCATTATCAAGTTTGTGAATTTTGTTTAATAAAATTTAAGTCAAAAATTATTATGAGTTTTAAAGTAATTCATAATATAAAGGCAAATTAAAAAAAAATGTAGGCGTGACGGGTTATCGTCTCATATATAATTTAAATATCGCGCCTTCTTACCAGGATTTGAACCCGGGACCATCGGCTTCATATGCTGGGTCACTACCCACTAGGTCAGAACGGTCGTCAGTTGTTTGACAGACTATAGTTAACAATGATAATATTGAATTTATGTCAATCAATGTGTGGAATGCCCTGCCCGAGCCTGTGTTTCCGAATGAGTACAATCTGAATCTCTTCAAGGCTAGAGTAAATAGGTATCTCATAGGTAAGCGTGCTCCACCGTAGACCGCATCATCACTTACCATCAGGTGTGATCGTGGCCAAACGCCTGCCTATCCTCCATAAAAAAAAAAAAAAAAAACAAACCAGGTACGTGAGTAACAATGAATCACATAGCTTTAACTTCAAAGCCAACCTCACGGTACGCTAGTACAATACGAGTATGCCTGGTAAATATTGGTTCAGACAGAAGTTTACTCAGCAAAGCCAGCAAGTCGGTTAGTAGAGCGAGTGCAGACCCCTGTATAGCTGACCGCGGCACCTAATATGTACGCAGAATAAGGACTAAAACAGTGAGTACCTAGGTATAGCTGAACATTTAAGACTTTTTTTTTTAAACCCGTTGGTGGCAAACAAGCATACGGCCCGTCGGATAGCAAGCGACCACCATAGCTTATAGACGTCTGCAAATCATACGCGTTGCGGACCCTTTAAAAACATGTACACTCCTTTATTGAAGAATACTGTACTGTACCGTACTGTCCTTCGAGAAATTCGACGTATCGCGTATTTCGAGATGGCACGACCACTATTTTGTACTTTAGGCGATACTTTACTCCGGGGCAAAGACTGTTGCTTTATAAATCGCAAGTCAGACCCCATATGGAGTATTGCTGTCACCTTTGGGCAGGAGCACCTGCATGCCAGCTTGGACCATTCGACTCAGTCCAAAGGCGCGCTGTACGAATCGTCGATGATTCCAAACTCACAAGCGGTATTGAACTTTTAAGTCTAAGGAGAGACTTTGCCTCCTTGTGTGTGTTCTACCGCTTGTACTGGGCTGTGCTCTGAAGAATTGTTTGACATGATGCTAACGGCCGCTTTCTATCACCGCACCGCTCGCCGTCGGCAGGGTGTTCATCCAGCCTCACACCCTAGAACCTAAATGGTCGCGTACTGTGCGGTTTAAGAGGAATTTCCTCCCGCGAACGCTTCGGCTGTGGAATGAGCTTCCTGCCGAGGTTTTCCCGAGGGGCTAGAGTATGGGGTTCTTCAAAAAAGGAGTGTATAGGTTTTTAAAGGGTCGGCAACGCGCATGTAATGCCTCTGGTGTTGCAGGCGTCCATAGGCTACGGTGACTGCTTACCATCAGGCGGGCCGTATGCTTGTTTGCCACCGTCGTGGTATAAAAAAAAAAGTATCGTGTAGCATCATGAGTGACATATGAGTGCATGTACTTTTGTTTTAAATCGACGCGCACGAAATCTATAGAATCGGGGGCTATGGAGGCGAGAGTGTGCATTACGTTTGAGCAGCAGAACGCTTAGCATGACTTGCGTTGTCGCGTGACTTCATAATACTGGGTGTTTATTAAGTCACAATAATTTACGAGATGAAAATGTATGTAATACTGAGAAACTTTTACTATGGGACCAACCAACCAACTATCATTTTCAATGGGAGAGTAAAAAAAAATTCACGATTTCGGGGTTGGTAGTAAAAGTTGCTCAGTATGACCTATTTATTCAGCCCGTAAATTATTGCAGGTGACTAAATAAATGTCATGTATTATATCAAGCGTGATGCAAGGTATGGCGCAGGGATATGAGGGGTTAGTAGGTCAATTATAAATCTCGTGTAAGAACATAAAACTGTAGTGTCACGTCAGACTATAATGTAACATGCGTATTTTGCACAAACGGCGCTCGTTTGGCCTTGGGCCTGCTATCCGGCAAAGTTAAATAGGCTGCGAAGGTAACCGCTCCCCGGGGGCTCGTGGGATCCTATCAAACTTGCTAATTGCTCGTAACAGCGAGTTAATCTTGCAAGACTTCACATCTCATTAAAACAGAGCTAAGTCAACACAAACCTGTCCGGGCGTCCTGTACACTCTTGGCAACGGTCCGTTCTAAGAGAGCTACGAGCGGTCGGGTTGAGCTGGAGCGAGGCCAGAAAGCGAGCTGAAGATAGGAAGGCGTGGCGCGAGCTCGTGAAGGCCCTTTGCAGCTCTGGGGTGCTTTATGACAACAACAACCTGTACCCGTACCATGATTCACTGACAGTGTCAAAAATGACGTATAGGTACGCTATCGTGAACGCAATTTACTGTCTATACATCTCGCTTGCACTTATATGCGAGTACAAGCGAGATGCATAGAAAGTAAGTTACGTTCTCGATAGCGTTTATATCAGTGCCGAACTGGTGATAGCCACACTGGCTTAGTAGACCAACTGCTTTCGAGATTAGTGATACGTGAAATAAAAAGCGGCCAAGTGCGAGTCGGACTCGCGCATGAAGGGTTCCGTACCATTTAAGACGTATTAAAAAAAAATCTACTTACTAGATCTCGTTCAACATTTTACCACTTTGGACACACATTTTTAGGTTTAAGATTCTTTATTTCTCACTAAGAATTTGACAATTCACTTACATGAGAACTTAAAGCTATACAAATACATTTATTTTGCATGAAATTAGCGAAAGAACTAAAAATATAGAGGGTATTTAAACATACAGTAAAATAAAATCTGCCGATACACTTAAACAAAACAAGGTGATTAGTGGTGCATGGATGGTAAATGGTAAACACTCCGTCTGTTCAGATATACACAAAACATTTTGTAATTATTAGTAAGCTAAGGCCAGCGCAACTTGTTTCCGAAATTCGTAATATCTAAGCGTCTGCGGGGATCATCCCTGTACTGGTCAATATACCGCGTAGGTAGACGCCGTAGATGGTAGGTATTACGAATATTGGGACCGGTTCATTAGTTGCCATGAGCTCATTAAATATGCAAATATCGATCCTATTAGTTACTTAAGTTAGGGTCTTTTTTGTAATAGACATGTATTATAATATTATAATACAGTGCAGCAAGTACGCTGACTTACAGATACTGGAAGTGGTAATGTTTTTATTATAATTTAAGTATTAAGTTATTGGTTTTATTTACTTTATTTTGTTAATCTGAGCTTTCTTGATAGTGCAATATAGATAAAATAATAATATAAAGGTGTTATGATTTATTTATTTATAAATATAAGTAAATTTAAAATGTTTTATTTTTGTATTTTTACCCATTACGAAACAATGTTATTTGATATTTTATTTTATATATATTTTTTTTAATTTATTTACGTCCGGATTTATATTTTAAACGACTGTTATCTAGGTTTGATAAGCAGTTTATAACAGCATTTTACCACTTTGGAAGTGTCTCTCGCGCAAACTATTCAGTTTAGAAAAAAATGATATTAGAAACCTCGATATCATTTTTGAAGACCTATCCGTAGATACCCCACACGTATGGGTTTGATGAAAAAAAAAATATATATTTTTATTTTATGACTTATTAAAAAAACTACTTACTAGATCTCGTTCAAACCAATTTTCGGTGGAAGTTTGCATGCTAATGTATATCATATATTTTTTTTAGATTTTTCATTCTGTTATTTTAGAAGTTACAATTTTTTTCACTTTGGAAGTGTCTCTCGCGCAAACTATTCAGTTTAGAAAAAAATGATATTAGAAACCTAAATATCATTTTTGAAGACCTATCCATAGATACCCCACACGTATGGGTTTGATGAAAAAATTTTTTTTTTAATTTTATGACGTATTAAAAAAAACTACTTACTCGATCTAAACAAAAAAAAATCTAAAAATTGGTTTGAACGAGATCTAGTAAGTAGTTTTTTTTTAATACGTCATAAAATTAAAAAAAAAAAATTTTTTTTTCACACAGACGGCTTCATTGGCAGTGTCACTACCCACTAGGCCAGATCGATCATCAAACTATATATTACTGTTGCAGTATTTAAGCCTTAAATGTATTAAGATTGTTTGCCAATCAGAATATCTCACCAAAGTTACTTACATGATTAATACAGTATTACCCCTAGTGTAAATTTATTCGATGGCGTAACGTGACGTACGCGTTTGCGTTAAATTTCATTTTGTATGAGATTTTGAGTTTCCAAAACGTCCCGCTTGGCGCGCTGTGTCTAAATCCCATACTAAATGAGACTTAACGCAAACGCGTTAAACGTTTCGAAATCGAATAAATTTACACTAGGGGCTCAGATCCGTAAAACTATGTTGTATCTACTCCCTCATCCCGACCAAGTTATCGAACAACAAAACTACTAAATCCAGCAATATCAAAAAACTTCAAACTATTTTCAATCATCTCATACGCTTACCCACGGCATTGCTAAAATCATCGTTATAAATATAGGCATACGATATAAAACAGGTTGTGTATGCGATGAGCGAAATGAATGGATTCTCGAATGATAGGAATGAGTGAATGGATCCTTTGACGCGGTCGGAATTGGGATTAGTTTTATGTTTATACATGTTTGGCATCAGATAGCTGGTCATAATTTTCGAAAGTTGATTTTTTTTAAAGATACACGGTGCCCTTAAAAATTGCGAGAGATTGTAACAGTATCATCATCATCATCATTTAAGAGCATGGCTCTTGTCGGTGGAGTAGACGCCAGTTTAAATAAGGTAGAAGAGGAAGAGGAAAACCACGAGCAAGTTACACGCCGCAACTAAAAGGAAAAGTAAATGTCGTGTCTTACAGGGACCTAAAGAACTTGGCCGAGGACCGCGAACAGTATATTCCTGATCATATTTAAAGACTAAAATATCCTATAAACTTTCTTGGAATTCGCTTACTTTCAGAGTTAAAGCCACTTACAAAAAAAAACTTATTATTGTTAGGTACTTAGTTGAAAACGCCTTTTTAATGGCGAGGTTGCCACTATGGGATCTGGGCCAAATATTCTTATTAATAGATGTCAAAAAGTGCAAGTAACACTTTGCAAAAAGAAGTTCAAATTCTTTTTGAGTTACAGTTTTACAAATACAAGGGTTTACATTTTACAATAAATGCAGGACAATCTAATGATTGGGCTCGATCTGTGTATGATTGTCCTCAATTTTTGTTTTTTTTTTCCCATATGCTCTTATTTATTAAGGAAGTCTGTGATAAAATAATGCAAACTCATTGCGTTTCGGTTTCGTTTGAATAGTCTCGATGAAAAAAGAAACAAACAGCGATAAAAGCTTGTAACAAAAAAAGAAATTTGGCAATAAACATACTTAACACACGCATGTAACTCCTCTGGAGTTGCAGGCGTCCATAGGCTACGGACTGTCTACCACCGGGCGGGCCGTATGCTTGTTTGCCACCGACGTTGTGTAAAAAAACATTTATCGTTTTACTTAGGGAATCTTAAAATCAGAACTTATATTTCCAAACATTAATATTTACCTGGTCATAGCTACGTCCTTTACTTTCATTTAGAGTCATTATGCTAATTAGTAATTTAGATTTAAAAGTATTTTTTTACATATAATAAACACAGTGTACCGCATATTACATTATTTGTCCTCGTTTTGCGGTTAATGTTAGGTATGATTAACTTATCATATACATATAAAATACAGGAAAACTGGACTAGGAATGAGTTTATTTTAAACACATGCATTTAGTCAAAGCATTGTTACTGTACTATGAACAAGTGCTCTAGTTTAAATATATTAAAAGAGTATTTGAAACTGTTTAAGTAATAATTTTACGCGTAAATATTGATACCCCGAAATGCCTTAGATGCGAGGCTGTGTGAAATGTAAATAATATTGTTTTGAAGTTATCTGTTCAAATATTGGAAACAAAATGCAAGGTAAGATCCTAACTTATTATGATTCTGGTTGGCGTAACTGGTGACTGAAGAGCTGGCATAACGTATCAGCATTGCGATACAACGAAGTATTAAATTGCCGCCAGCATCCTTAGTATAATACATCAAGGGCCTATATTAGATTTAAGCTTGTTATTAATTACAATAATAATATACATAATGAATATATACAGGGGATTACTATAACTAGCTTAAATCTAAAACAGGCCTTTGAGGCATTGTATCAAGCATGCTGGCGGCATTTTCTCGTTTTATCGCAATACTGATGCGTTGTGCGAGGAAGCCGCCAGCTCTTCGGTCACCAGTTACGTCAGCCAGACGCTTCGCGATTTCTGCAAAAAACTAGCATCCCACACTAACATACGTCCCAAGCTCCAAAGAACTAAGGACACCCCATCAGGCCTCTTGCCATCATCCCTGATAATGCCAGTCGGCTCAAGAAAAGCAGTCACATTGATGATGACAAGAGACCGACGGATGGCATTAAGCGACGCATGTCTTGAAAAACGACCTGCACTTATTTGACAAGATAATTTCTTTATTAATTTAGTTTAGTAGTTGTCCAGTTGCTGTATTACCTCTGTATATATCTATTATGTTAGTTAAATTGTTAATGTAAATCGTGGAAATACTGGATCATAATTAAAAGTTTCATTTAGTAATTAATCACTAAGGTATTATATTTGAAACTTTCAACCAAATGGAACCCCAAAACGTATTTTGCTAAAAGTTTGCAACATTACAAATATGTTTACTGTACCTAGAAATGTAGTACTAAAGAACTTACCTAGGAATTGTGTGTAGTACAAATCAAAAACTTTGTGGTGGACGTTTTTTGCACCCCAAAGTTATAAAGATAAAACTTTCATTGGGTCATTATGACTGTTCTTCTTTTATCAAGAGTTGTTCTCCAGTTGGATGAATGGACATATCAATAGGTACTTTAAACAAAATGTAACTTTTTTATAGAGAAATATAATACTTCCGCATATTTGTAATTGTTTGCTTGAACACATTTTCCTTGGACACAACGCAGTATGACTCTTTCTTCCATACATCTTCGTCGCTCAACAACCCTTCACTTCCTTCCTGTTCATATCGTTTCTCATAGATCAATCATCTTTCCCTTGTCATTGCTATTTTTTCCGCAAATCAAACTGATGACCGCAGGAGCCCGATTCATATTAAACATTTTATATAGTTTTGATCTCGTTCTGATACGACTTCAATGGTCCTTCACGCTGATTGGTGTATACAAAATGTCGTGCGTGAGATGTGCTCCAATTACCAAGACGATCGTCAGGGTCATGTCAAATCCAATAACATAACAAATTGTGAAATTAAAATCGACCTCCGGGGTCTTCTTACAATCTCTTTCACTTTTGCGACGACCGACCGCGCAAATGTGACTGACATAATATATCTCCCAGCGGGGGCAGCATGGTTCCATTTTTATCACTTGTCACTATACCCGTCTCTTTCGCGCTTATTAGAACGTGACAAGCATGGTGACAAATGATAAAGAACCGACCATCTTAGCCCTACTGGTCATCTGTTTGGATAGTATAACCTCTTACAGCCTCTTCATATAGTTTGTTCCCTATGATCTTGTTACGTTGTATGTGGAATTATATATATTTAGAATTTCTAAAACAATAACTGTTTTTAAATATAAAAAAATACCACTTTGAACTGAACCCGAAGCATGCATTTTTTTTTGGTAAGTTTCAGTAACTCAGTTGGTTAAGAGCGATTGGTTCGGTGTTCCATAAAGTCGCAAGTTCTAATCATGCCCAATATGCTGATTTTTTCCATTTTCCTTTTATTTATAAAGTTGTAGTATAGATTGCAGTATCTGCTTGATATAAAAAATTGTTAAGAATTTTTCCTTTCTGGTAATATTCAGTAGCTCAGTTGGTTAAGAGCGATTGGTTCGGTGTTCCAAAAAGTCGCAAGTTCTAATCATGCCCAATATGCTGATTTTTTCCATTTTCCTTTTATTTATGAAGTTGTATTATAGATTGTATCTGCTTCATATAAAAAAAAATTATCAATCAAATTGCAGATTGCATATGCCAGAGTGACAAGGATCCCGAAAGCAACGAAGATTTCTGTTCAATTTATTGCAAATTACCAAGGTACGTTGAACTTTAAAATGTAGTTGTTAAACTACATTATCATTATTTTACCTAAATAGCTATATGTGAACTTAAATAAGAGTCAATTAAGAGATAACAAATAATGAGTTTTCACAAAGTTTCTTTTTCGCAAATATTTCTGCAGAACTATTTCTTTAATAAATAGATTGCTATGTACAGTCACCTGCAATTACATTTTACACAACTAAGGCCGCATAAATATCTGACACGGTCTTATTTGTAGAGCCATAAAAGAGTGTCACATATATATAGTAGAAGCGCTGGTGGCCTAGCGGTAAGAGCGTGCGACTTGCAATCCGGAGGTCGCGGGTTCAAACCCCGGCTCGTACCAATGAGTTTTCAGAACTTATGTACGAAATATCATTTGATATTTACCACTCGCTTTTCGGTGAAACCGGACTAATCCTAACAAGGCCTAGTTTACCCTCTGGGTTGGAAGGTCAGATGGCAGTCGCTTTCGTAAAAACTAGTGCCTACGCCAAATCTTGGGATTAGTTGTCAAGCGGACCCCAGGCTCCCATGAGCCGTGGCAAAATGCCGGGACAACGCGAGGAAGAAGAAGAAGAAGAAGAAGAAGAAAAGAGTGTCACATATTTTTGCGGCCTTCAAAGAGTAACTTATCATCGCAGGTGACTGTACAGCCGACAATAGACGAAGATTTCCAAAACCTATGTATGTATATATGTAACCTATGTATGTGTGTGGTTGTCTGGAAGAGATCGCTTTATAGCGATAAGTCCGCCTGTTGTTACCTACTCATTTAAGTCCTGTCTTTGTTTGTAATATGAGCTTTTCTCTAGCAGTGCACAATAAAGAATTTTATTATTATTAATAGTAAAGCTAAGTTGAGCACGTGGTGTATTGCCACTATGATAAGGAATAAATTCCCAAACACGCAACACGTCACACAAAATTGATTACGTAATGTATTGCATTGGATATGACTTCATTTTTACTGATTAATGAACGTGTCAAATTACAAGTCACATATTTACGGATTTTTTCATTATTACGCTTCTAGCATTCATAACTTCTAACATTTATCTGATGCTAGGCAGGAAGTACAATATAACTTTGATTGTTCATATTCATATGACCTGGGATCGATACTAATTTAAAAATTGGTTACGATGTTGATATTGTTTTGACACGAAATTGAAGACCGCTTACAGTAAATGATGCATGTGAAAAATTACTACTTTTATAGTCGTGCGTCGATCATCGATCTCCTAGTTTGTGTTTGACTGGTAATTGTTTGTTACGTTTCAGGTTCGACTGGTACTGGGGCAACGTCACTCGTTCCGAAGTGGAATATCTCCTCTTGAAATACCCAGGCAATTTCATAATTCGAGCATGTAATGACATCGATCATATACTCTGTGTGTCTTTCCGTCTAGACCCTAATTCTACGATCAAAGGTACAACCAGCAGCTTTTCCCATATGAAATTAAAGCACTACAAAGGAAAGTTTTCCCTAGATAAGAAGGAATATGTGCCGGTGGAGAAGATACCAGAACATTGCGAAAGGGTGGGCAAGGAGACGAGAATTTTCAATGCTACTGTCTTAAAGCAAGATGAGAATACGGTACTTGAAATGGCGAAGGCATTTTGCAAGCAACGACGAGAATCATGAATTTAAAATTTTAACAATCATAGTTTAATATTATACCTCCTAAGTATACTGAGGCAAGTGCAAAATTAGGGTTTTGCAGGAGAGCGGTTTAAAGATACAACGGAACGTTCTTATTTGTTAATGTAGTTCCATTAAATTTTGATCAGTTCTTAGATGTCTGCATTAATGGGAATCTAAAATTTATCGTAGGTTATGATATGAGAGTATATACTTCAGTATAATTAATTTAATTTAATGGATGTATGAATTGTGTTGATTATTACTATTTTATATTGTTATATTTTATATTATTTAATTTGATAATTATGACATGTCAGAATATTATAATAATGATATAATTTAATTTATTGGATATTTGAATTGTTTTGATTATTTTTATACTGTTTTATTTTACTGTAATTGAATTTGATTATTATTATTTATTATCTTAATTGTACTTTTTTTTTTTTTTTTTTTGTTATAAAATTGGCATTTATTAATTACAAATCAAGATTAGGTACATTAAATTGAATTACATTAGAGTTGCCTGGGGCATCGTCCCCAGAACGCTTGCTGCATTTCCCTGTTGAATTGCCAGACTTAGCCGCTGAGCGAAGTATTCCCCCGCACGAAGGTCGCCGGACACCCACACAAGTTTGTGAGAAATTTCTTTAACGACTTGTTTGGTGTCCGATGACCACGGCCCAAAGGTTTCAACTGCAAGTGCCGCAAATATGTAATTGTTTTTTAAAAATGCATATTTGCGGCACTTGTTAAGTTGGGCGTCTTCTGCAGCCGTCCCCGGTTTTCGGGACGAGCCCTGGACGTGGGACGGAGCCAATGTATCCACGCAGGTCACATCCCATGCCATTGTACTTAAATTGACATCGACCTAATTATATATTGTATTACCTTTTGACATGTAAAATTTGTAATTTTATCAATAAAATAATATGAATATGAATATGAATATACGTGTATTGAAGCGGAGCCAACAAGCACTTGATCCAGTAAACGTAGAAATTTGTCAATTTTCACAATAAAATTTGATTAAAAGTAGAATTATATGTCACTTAACTATCAAAACTTTTAAAATTCATAAAATAATTGTAATTTAAATTGTTAATATGACTTTTTTTTACCACATAATTCCAGTGAGTTGTATCAGTATGCAAAACATTATTTATCCTCCTCCGTATTAACTGTACCGCGAACTGTGGTGCAAGTGAATTGCCTCAGTATATAATGTTCGAGCAGTATATAAAATTATGTTAGTTGCATTCATATAGGTACGTCACTTTATTTCCAAAACGAATACGAAATTCAGCGTGAAATTTCGGTGCAAGGTAGATATTGACATTTTAATCATAAACATGTGAAAAACGTAAATTTATAAAATTGACACATGTCTGAGTATACTTAGGAGATATCGAATAGATCTCAATTCGAGTCATTAATTTAGCCACAGTAATAATACATAAGGACATTGTACCCTGACAATAGTGATATTAGTTATACTTTGTTTATAATCAATATATTGTTTGTAAAGTAATAAAAGCCTCACTCCATAACTTTGCAATATTTTACTAGCACTTTCTATTTAAACCCATTTAACCCATAACAAACCCATTTTAATGTGTATTATTTATTTTACTTTGTGTCAAGTGCATTATATTGAATTCTTTTGGTATCGACTGAAACTTAAAGACGTGAATATTTTTTATTTTCGTTACCTATCTTATGTAGTCACGGACTTTAATTGTTGAGGTCATTTAGGGTTCATATCGTTAGTATTGATAGTCAAATTAGCTTGAACCCTGGTTTGGTCAAGAATTAAAGTATGTGACGTACATCATTTACCTTATTCCACACGACTGTGTTTTATTTTTGAATAAATAAATATAATATATAATAAATAAATATTATAGGACATTATTACACAAATTGACTAAGTCCCACAGTAAGCTCAATAAGGCTTGTGTTGAGGGTACTTAGACAACGATATATATAATATATAAATATTTATAAATACTTAAATACATAGAAAACACCCATGACTCAGGAACAAATATCCATGCTCATCACACGAATAAATGCCCTTACCAGGATTTGAACCCGGGACCATCAGCTTCGTAGGCAGGGTCACTACCCACTAGGCCAAACCGGTCGTCGGTCGGATGAATTTATCCTTGTTTTGCTTTTAATCAAATTTAAAGTTTCAAATAAAGAGGTTCTTGAATTTTTTACACACTTTTCACAAGAAAAGGAAGGGTTATCAATTCCGCTGAAGGTTTTGTATGTTTCTTAGGTACGTGATAACACAGTAAATCATAAATTGATTTTGATAAATTTTTTTGTTTGGTGAATACTCCATTAAAAAGTACCCGTTAATTTGTTCACCCTGTTCACTGTCCATTAAATGTTTGTAAAAAGGATTACCGAGTATTTTAAATGCATCTCATTTTTTTTAAATACTTAAAATACTATAATTATGAATGTATCTAGTATGAAAGAGAGTTCGATAATTTAATAGTTATTTGTTTTACAGGGGGACAATTTTTTTATTTAACCCCTTGTGCTAATATTGATACCCGAGCAAGCGGATGTAAAGTGGATCTTGAGTGTTGTGAGGGTATCAAGGCACGAGGGTTAAACAAACTTTGCGTCCGAGTGAAACACACAATTTTTCACCACGCCAACCCGAGGAAAATACTAACTGTAAAACATCAAACAAATTCTAGCCAAATGAATGAAAGTTTTGAAAAAAGTGTCATTCAAATTCATAATTTAAAAGTCAATTCTACCAGCCAAAATAAGGAAATAAAAAAATTGCACAATTGTGGATAAAACGCAAGTTTCTCATCAGTTTTTGAAGAATCAAGAGAGCGTTTATTAATCGTAGCTGGTGTTGTCAAAAAAACTTAAACACAGCGGATATTGCATTTTCCCTGTGGTTCTCCGTTATGCAATGTACAATTGTGGATCCGACCTCTCTTTCATAAATACTTTTTTCTTTTTTTTTTATACCACGAAGGTGGCAAACAAGCATACGGCCCGCCTGATGGTAAGCAATCACTGCAGCCTATGCACGCCTGCAATTCCAGTAGTGTTACATGTGCGTTGCCGGCCCTTTAAAAACCTGTACACTCCGTTTTTGAAGAACCCCATACTGTAGACCCTCGGGAAAACCTTGGAAGGGAGCTTATTCCACAGCCGGAGCGTCCGTTATTAAAAAATAAAATCAAAATAAAGTAAAATCATAAAGGAAATCGAATGACATTTTAACCCTTTAACGTTCAGACAAGTATCAGAAATTAAGGTAAATTGAACCCTGTCATTTTGAAATGAAGTTTAAAATCATTGTTATGGGGTTAAACCGTTTTGTAAAGTTGGCTTTTTATTGGTAAAGATTATTTTATTTATTTTCTTAGGACTTTATTGCGTAGACAAGAAACGCGATCTTATCCGACAATAGAGATAAACTGCATCATATTTACGCCATGCTCTTTTAAATACACGGTGCCTGTGAGCATTGCGAGAGATTTTAACAGTATATTCCTGATCATATTTAAAAACTAAGATGTCCCATAAACTTTTTTGGAATTCGCCTGATTTCTCTGAAATCACTTATAGCCACTTACAAAAAGAATACATATTTTTATTGTTACTTAGTGCAAAACGCCTTTTTGATGGTGATGTTGTCACTATGGGACCTTCACATTTAAAAAATATGGCTTCAGTCCAGTGGGACTATTTCGCCAGTATTAAAGTATTGGGAGCTTTGTACGGTTAATACATGACAGTGTTGTACGGTGATCATTATCTTCATTTTCTCCTTCTTCTTTTATAATTCGCCAGTATCAAGGTACCCTAAGCCCACCACCCTAAACCGACGAGCGTTTATGAGGAATGTCATGAAAGTGAAGGAAGCGAAAGAGGTATGTCAGGATCGTAGCAAGTGGAAATCCGTGGTTTCTGTCTACCCCTTCGGGAAATAGGCGTGATTATATGTATATGTATGTTATATGTATCAAGGTATTATGAGCTTCAGATACGACTAAAATTGTACGGTTACTAAAAAACAGCTTACGGTGATTAATCAGCACTTGTAAAGCGATAGCTGGACTTTACAAGTAGCACGTGGACTGCCGGCCGTTGACTCCAAAATGGTGTTTGAACGCGTTTCAAGATTAATTATTCATTCACTGCATACTACCACATTGGTTTACTGTATAATAAGCTATCGATATTACACTTTAAACAATATTAATAATTTATTATAAAATAAAAGTAATTAATCACGAGGCGCGACCATCAAAATGGAAATCGAACTGGAAGTCCACTATAGGACCTAGTACAAATATCCTTATTTTGACGACCGGTCTGGCCTAGTGGGTAGTGACCCTGCCTATGAAGCTGATGGTCCCGGGTTCAAATCCTGGTTCAGCATATATTTGTGTGATGAACACGGATATTTGTTTCTGAGTCATGGGTGTTTTCTATGTATTTAAGTATTTATAAATATTTATACATTATATATATATCGTTGTCTAAGTACCCTCAACACAAGCCTTATTGAGCTTACTGTGGGACTTAGTCAATTTGTGTAATAATGCTATATAATATTTATTTATTTATTGATAGATGTCAAAAACTGACAAGTTACACTTTGCAAAAAATAGGTTTTACAAAAAAAAAACATTCTCTTCGAGGTACAGGTTTACAAATAACGTTTAAATTTGATGTACATAAAATCGAAAAAAAGAACAATGTATATTGAAATTGACTTAAACTCATTATAATTTTTTTTCCATCTTTTGGCCCCAGAAATGCGTGGTTAAAATCTCTTGGGTTCCTCGTATACAATACAGTTGAAGTAATTTATATTTCTTCTTCATAAGCCAACTTCGTGGTGAGCCGTTTGAAGTTATTGGAAGGTTTGACGCCAATCGTGGACGTGCGCACGGTCAGTCGATAGTAGTCCGGCATCTAGAAACAGCATAAGATGGTCAAGTTATAGTTTAATGAAATGAAAATCTTTATTTCAGGCAACTTGTTGCCTAATAGCCTAAATACCTTAACACTAGCATACATAATAGTACATTACGATACAAGTGCGAAAAATAGGAAATTCGAAACGAGTGGCGATAAATTAAAACACGACCGAAGGGAGTGTTTTAAATGGACACGAGTTGCGAATTACCTATTCGCACATGTATCGTACAACGTTTTACAGTACATATGGCCCTTTAAATGTTCGACACAGTAACGTAATATGCTACTTCTCGCACTAGTGCTATAAAGTAGCCCCATATGTACTGTAAAATAATATTTTATACAGTCCCGATATACCTAATACAGAGCTTTTCAGTCGAGTACAGTGTTTAGGCAACGAAGCTTGCTGAGTTACTTAGTAAGGTACGAGATTGAAAAGCTTGATTATATCAGTATTGTACATATGTTACAATACTTTTTCTACGAGTTAACTAAAATAATAATATTTATACTATAAAACCTAAATAATTAATGAAAATTGGTAAGTATCTCAGTAGAAAAAATGTAGACAGACGCGCGACTCCCGTCCTGCGCCCTGCGCCCGTTTAGTATTTACTATAGAAGCGCGGCGGCACGTAATTGGTCAATTGTTTTTATAGTCGACTTGCAGCGTATCAAAATGAATCTTATAATTGAGTGGGAGCTCATTCATGAAAAGTACGAAATTGTAGTTTAGTATACGAAATCTTAATTCAATCATTACAGTCGTAGAGTAGAAAAAAAAATATTTTAAAACTAAGCACTATATATCACATTATGGTTGCGATGCATTACGCAACCCTGCAGTGTCAGGGACCCGGCCGCGGAACCGCCGGAACTTGACACCCTTCGACCAAAACTCCTCCTTGGTGAAGTCGCTAGATGTTCAGTCGGAACGCTCACCACAAAAGAATTAAAATGAACATTGTGTCTACATTCCAATATATAATAATTACATGATTCTTTGTTTGTTTGTTTAAACTTTATTGCACAAATTTACAAAAAGAGTACAAATGGCGGACTTAACGCCTTGAGGCATTCTCTACCAGTCAACCATTGGGCTAAACAGAAATAGTTAGTTTGGTGTAGGATTGTAAAGAGTTGATATGGAAATAGACACAAGTCGAGACTACTATGATACTATACTTACACAAATATATATAAATATATATGATTGTGTGTTTTTAGTTTTAAGATATATTTAATAATAATATTTACGCTAGTTTTAAAGTATTATGGTAAGTGTATAGGCTAATAGTTGTCTAAAAATAGTTTTTTTTTTTCAAAATTTTTATTGCTGTATTGCGCTTCCATTCTACATTACGCCTGAGTGCTTAGCCAACGTGCCAATCGATAACGCTCCGTAGCGTAGCATAGTCGTCTCTCTCTATCACTCTTCTATAATACTGTGACAGTGCCGGTTGCGGTTCGTTCGCTACAGAACGTTTTACGTTTGGCACATTGGCTACGCACCCTGGACCGCCAGTTGACCTGGGGGTACAGCCAAGATGTCAAACGCTTATTGAAAACTATATAAGTATCAGGATGACGGATGCGAACGAAAAATTGCGACCTACTTAAGTTTCAATTCAGATTTTTTATATGTTTGTCATTTGTCTAGGCCGTCAGCCAAGCGTCAGCCAGCTATATTCAACTTAATCAGTTGTTTTTTCTTTAAGCTTTAGCTTTTACTGTGGTGTGCCAATAAAGAGTATTTTATCTATCTATATTTAACATACCGAATCATTGACTTTCTCGATCCAGTCTGCATAGGAGCCGACCAGTGTGAACACGGTCGGAGCGTTAGTGTACCCACAGACCGTCGGCCCAAACGATATGATGCCCACCAGCTTGCCGGACAGGATGGCCGGACCCCCGGCGTCGTGCTAGAAGAGTTTTGAAAAATCGGTACAGGAATGGTGTTCAGAAATAATAGTTTATATGACTACTACATAATGAAAGGCATTAAAGTATGAGTAAAACGAGGTAAAAGCGAGTTTCATAAAAACATCACACGCCTGTTTTAATGCCTAGAGAGATACATAGTCTGTTTTATCTACACGCATAATTATTATTAACATATTAGGAACCGCATGTCATATTGTGTCAATGTAGGAAATACTTCTTGCTTAGCGTTCTTACTTTAGATGGTACTCACATCGCATGCCCCTTCTCCTGTAGTTAGTGTGCCAGCGCAGAATTGCTGCTGAGTTATAAATTTACTGCAATTGAAATTAGAACAACAATAAAAAACCAGTTTTAGTTATTTGCGGCCAATCATTTTGATGAATCTAGATAACTTATGCAGATCGCACGTTCCAGTACCGCCGACGCATCTTTCAAATGTCTGCCTTATCAAATTTTGATGGTAGTTTCTGCGACTGCCATGGTTGTCATGGGTAAAGGGGAATCAGGGTTCGATTTCGGAGAGGGAGCCTGAGAAACGGCTACCACATTCAAAGAAGGCATACGTATTTTTTGGGTTAACCTATCTGGTTTGTGTCGTGTTGTTAAAGTAATTTTTATTAGATTTCACACGTTACTGATATTTTATGTAAATACAACTTCCAATATTGCAAATTGAGTAGAGACGATATCATCGGCTAAAGTCGTAGTCCTCGTAATTCATTTTCAAGGACATTACGATTTACAACGTTAAGGGTCCTCAATAAGCTCGGTTCTGTATACAAACGTAATTTACGCTTTCAGTTTAAAACGACTAGCTTGATTGCTCTCAGACTTTATACTTACAATATTATAAGGTATAAATCTAGCCGTGTAATTAGTTTGTGTAGCTTCAGATACCATAGTTAAAAAAATGCAGCGAATTTAATTTTTCCATACAAAACGTTATATTTCGTTTGTTTTATACTCTGGAGCTATATAAACTAATTACACGATTAGATATACCACATGTTATTATATGTGCAAAGTTTCATTATAATCCAACACGTAGTTTTAAAATGAGAATGAAACCCCGTTTGTATGGGAAGGTGAAATTCGGCCGAGCTTGCCGGGAACAAATAACTCAAGATGATATTCGGATGATAACCACAGCTGCATTACTGTTGCGGCGTCGTTGGTGCCGCGGGATATAGCCGCCGTCAATAGCCTTGATAAAATGACTGACGTTCGGCACCATATTACTACCGCGAATAAGACGTTCATTCGGTGACTCATTTTAACAAAGAAATTTCAGTATTTCAACTGCAGTCGTCATCCGAATGTTACCTTTAAGTTGCAACCTCTTATCTCTTCGTATAGCGGACATTATTTGACTTACTCGCCGTAGATTTCTTTGCAGAAAGAGTTCGGGTAGACGGGCAAAAATTTGCGCTGTAGAAATACTGGCTCGTATGCGAGGCGGTTGGACATCTGTGGATGTGTTTTACTTCAGTTTATGCTTAGAAGGTAACCGAGCAGATCAATGGCCTGATGGTAAGCGATTACCGTCGCCCATGGACACCCGCAACACCAGAGGGCTTGTAAATGTGAGTGTGGTGTTAGTATAATGTAGGTAGGTTGTACCATCGCCCACACTTATTACAAAAGACTTAAGGTCCAATGGATGGAAAGTTAAGAGTGTCGCTGTTTGTATGCTTTAAATCTTATACTTTTTTGAAACATCTGGTATCTGAATCAGTTAATATTTGGAGTACGTCCGTAATTCCCATGACTAACATAAAGCTGATCTGTAGATACAGTCGAAAGGTAGGTAGTTAAAGGATCGTCCCGATGAAAAACCACAAGCATATCAAGCTTAAGCTGAAGCCAGCAATAAAAGTATGTGTCACAAAAAATCATTCAATAACTTGAACCAAAGTAACGTATCTGTTCGTCACAATAATTTCACC
This sequence comes from Cydia pomonella, assembly GCF_033807575.1. Classification (NCBI taxonomy): domain Eukaryota; kingdom Metazoa; phylum Arthropoda; class Insecta; order Lepidoptera; family Tortricidae; genus Cydia; species Cydia pomonella. The sequence goes on along the minus strand of NC_084724.1, from coordinate 11,266,420 downwards.
TATTTACTGGTTTCATAACTCGACCGAAACGAAACAAAATGTAGGAACTATGCGTTCTTATTCTTGCCACATCTCCATTTCACATTACAAGTCCCCTTTACGTACCCATTCGTAAACATGCTAAGACATATAACAGCTGTATTGTGACCACGTAAGAGTCACTGTGAATGATGCATTAGACCCGGAACTTAGCTCCTCCATATTGAATAGCGGCACTAGATTTTAATGGCTGGGCTGAGGCACGTCTTACCCTAGTAACACCCCACCCTAACACCAGCACTTCAGAGGCGGCGGGGTTGTGGTCGAAGTGCGAGATGTCGATGATCTTCGGCACGCGGTGGTGGTTGAAGGCGATGCGGTACCGCAGGCGGATGACGGCGATGTTGTCCGCCAGTGTGCGCGGGTTGTAGGTCGGGTGGAAGTAGACCTGGAAACAATCAGGGGCATTCCACCAAAGACAATATAGATTAAAGATAGAATATATATTGTGATATTTGTAAGAATAATATTAATATCATAGTATGCATGCAGCATCGAAATGTATTTAATCGTGCCACCTATATACACCTATGTTGAACAAATAAAATTCTGATTTTGATTCTGATTCTGTAGACCCGTTCCCAGCTAAGGGTGTTCCAGCTACCGCTGCTGGAATGCACGAGCGTGGGCTTCTAGCAGAAAAGGATGTGATATTTCGGCTGTTTCGTGCTAACAAGAACATCATTTTTTATGTTTTTCCAAATAATCTATTTTGACGGTCGGGTAACTACGGAACCCTACACTGAGCATGGGCCGACATACTCTTGGCCGATTTTTTAAAATATTTCCGTGAATATGCTACAGTCGGATTAAAAGTTAATCCCAACCTATATTTGCCTTCAAAGGATAAAAAACATACATAAGAGCTTTCGATCAATCTAATTAATACTAACCTTCGGTCTGCGAGACACAGTGACGATAGTCATCAATAACTTTTACTTATACGAGTACATTTGTATTTTTTGTTGCAGGTAAGTCAATACCATGAATTTGTCAACAAACTGTAAGTATTGAAATCTGAATAATATGTAACTTACTCATTCGAAGGAGAATGACCAGGAGAGTGGTAAGGTTGATCGATCAGAGCTAGATGAGGTAACGAAGCGGTGTGCAAAAATTAACCAATAGTACTATATCTATTGCAAATAAAGATTTATGATTATGATTATGAAACATCCATGAACGCTCGGATAATTTTCGTTAAATATTACTTTAACCTACTTCATAGAAAAATAATGAGTCACTTTCAGATGAGAAATGAAAAATCTGTAATAGGGTAGCCAATATGCCAATCTTTTGCGCTACGTGGTAGACCGCGAGTCAGGAACAGATTTCCATGATCAATCGCTTCCCGGGCGAAAACTCGTATCGTATAGTGGTTTGCGGATATGTATGATGAGCCCTCGAGGACGTCAGGTGCCGCTCCGTTGATGGGTTGAGCAACGGCAGCCACCGAAACATGTAACAAAAAAATTGTCATCGCCTCCCGTTTGATACTTTGTCAGATGATAGTTCAGATGTTATAGTTACTTTAAAAAATCGCTGGCCGGTTATATCGCGGTGATAAGAACGTCAGCTGGTCGCATAAACATGTTAAAAATAAGCGCTTTACCTAAACTTGGCATGTCCATTTCATCAGGTAAAACGCTGAAACGGATTACGCATTTACACATTACGCATAACTTTGCGGACGTAAAGTGGTAAGGCGCGTATTTTTTACATGTTCATTTTACAGCTGACGGTCTTTCCACCGCGATACAACCGGCTCCCGGTTTTATTTTATTTAAAACAGCATCTAAACTATCATCTGGCAAAGTATCAGCCGGGAGGCGATGACTGACGAAATATGCTCCTGGCCCAAAACGCAATTGTCACCGGCGCACTAATATGGAAGAGTGGAAGAGATAAACAAATCGTTTCGTTTTCGTAGCCCTAAGGCACCCAGAAGCATTCTATATTTCTTACCTCAAGTGCGTCGACAAGTTCGCCGCTGATCCTGCTGTGGTTGCTGCCTATGCGCACTTGAAGCACGCGAGGGTTTTCTCGGAAGAATCGGTTGTTGTGCATACTGTGGAAAAAATTAATTGTGATAGATATTATTGAATTTTAAATTTACTTCTGACAACAATAGTCTGGTTTTTTATTTACTGAGTCATATTTAATAAGGTGTCCGCATTCTTTTAGCTTTATATAATGATAATTATATATGTTTTATATTTTATTTTAATAGTGTGTGTAAATATTTAGGTTGTATTATAATTTTGACCTATTTTAGTTTTCTTTAACCCATGAACATTATTTGTTATTGTGTTAATTATGTTGCCTTCCCTAAAATAAATTTATCATTTTAGAATGATACGTATGGCACTGTACTGTACCCCTAGTGTAACTAAATTCGATTTTGAAACTTGACGTACGCGTTTGCGTTTAGTCTCATTTTGTATTGGATTTAGGAAGAGCGCGCCAAGCGGGACGTTTTGGAACCTCAAAATCCTATACAAAATGAGACTTAACGCAAACGCGTTCGTCACGTTATGATGTCGATCAAAGTTACACTAGGGGTACTGATATATTATATTATATTATATTGTAGTACCGTGAAAATACAATACACAATAAACAACAATGCATACCCTAATTAAACTTTCAAATTAGCTGCAAGTTTTTTTAATAAACCTATTTAATTTTTTTTGGAGATTTAATTTACTATACACATAAAACAAGCTCAAAAAGTTACATTAAACCATTACAGTCGAGATAAAGTGAGCAAAAAGCTAACAAATGTAGAGGACGTCTCCGGGCGTTTGCCAAAGTCGAAATAAGATTGGTTCGTCTCTTGAGAGCTTTTTTACGAAACCACCTCCAAGAAGTAAGCTAAACTTTCCAGCTTAGACCTTAATTAACTTGGTACTTCATCAGATTAAAATTTTATTATTCAGTGGACAAAGTTTAGCTTGTGCCTCGTTAGTATTCATGGGATATAGAATCAACGTTATTATTAAAATGTTGTCAATCTAGTTCGTAAATTATTTTTACTACGGGAGCGATAACAACTTGGTGTTTGATTGAAAATAAATAATGGGATCATAAATAGAATTGTGCGATCGGTGGTTGAGTCAAATACTATTATTGTTTATCTAAAATACATGAAATAAATAATGCAATTGAATAGACATTCAATTCAAACCAATTTTGACATAGATAGAATACTCTTTATTGGCACACCTCAGTAAAAAATACAGCTTAAAGAAAAACAATTGATTAGTGATAGAGGCAGACAACAGGCGTTTTTATCGCTAAAGAGCGATCTCTTCCAGATAACTTTTGGATAGCGGAAACACAAACAATTAATCAAAAAGAGTAGGTGTTGCAAAAAAGTACGTTATGAAGCCTACTTTCATACACACAATTTAGGTCAATAAACATACACGTATATAAGAAAATAAAATAGACATACAAATGCATACACATAATAAATATATCAGACACAAACAAAACCAATTACAGAACAAACTGTGTAGCGTCTAAGTAGTTTTCTGACAGTCTGTAGCTGATCTACATCAAACTGTACTTAGTTCAGTTTTACACTGTGATCATTTATTTCTGCTCTAAATAGTGACTGGTTAACAGAACTGATGCCGCGTTAGGGAAGGAGACAATTGTGTGAGACCTGTTACCGCACAACGCAAACTATGGCATAAATTTCATTTTCTATCAGTGTGATTGCATCAAATAAAGGAAATATAGGATTTGAACTCCGTTGCTGGATGCCAGACCATCAATATCTCTAGCATCTCTCGATGATGTCTCGTAGAGAGGCGAACCACGTGTCGAGTTTTGTTGAGATTTGCGATAGTAATTTGTGTTAATTTTCACGGTGGGAGGGTGTGAGCATTAATTGTAGCTAAAACATACGCAAGTTAGTATAACGGGTTGGCACTGATTGTCTAGCACGTTATTTTAAAGAAGTGTTTTTGTTTTAACTAAGTGATAAGGATTATCGCAAATTAGAGTCTGATTCGATTGCTAATTAACTATGCTTACGCTGTGCGCGGCATCAATAGAATCGTCGTATACCACTTACAGTTGCAAGCAAGCCGCCGACGTCAACACCAGGTCGTGCCAGTACAGCACCCCGCCGCACCAGAACCGACCCATGATGTGAATGGAAGCCATGAATGGGTACTTCTGGATGACGGTGCGTTCGCCTTTGTAGATACGTCGTCCGGAATGGCTGTGGTACTCTTTTAGGTCTTCTAGTTCTGGTTTTGGATCTGCGAACAGTCCGTTTACTGTAGATATAAGTCGTTCTGACTATGGCTTACATATAGCTTACCAAAACTATACTGTATATCATCAATAGTAGTGGATAAAACAACGCGACAAAAGTATCTGCCGCCCTGGATAACTTTTCTTAATAGAGATAAATCTCTACAGTTAGAATTTAAAAGTATCTATTACAGTCTAATTGTTCAAGATAAAGAGACGTATCTCTTTGTGATAGGCTATTTGAGATAGATACTTTTGACGCAAAAACCATTTTAACACTCTAGGGAATGCAACAAATGGGTCAAACTGAGAACCTCCTTTTTTAAGGCGGTTAAAAATAGGCTGCAAGTCCAGCTAAACCTGCATAAAGTGACACGCTTTGAGCAAGTGTTATAAAATGAAGCAATGGTAACAAAAGTCTGCGCTTTACGGGTGCATCGTCAAGCATGGTTCAAATATAGCTTATCATGTCTGGCACTTAAATATTCATGAGTTACAAGCGATAAAGTGACAAATGTGACATATGTCAAAATTACATACAAGAGATAAAATAAAATATCAGCACTAGTGTGGGAATAAGCACTTTCCGTGCCTAGGCATGTCGAAAATTTATACCGCCATATGTACTGTAAAACTTTGTACTTTACACATGCGAATAAACAATTCGTAACTCGTGTTGATTTAAAACACTCCCTTCGGTTTTTTAGGGTTCCGTACCCAAAGGGTAAAACGGGACCCTATTACTAAGACTCCGCTGTCCGTCCGTCCGTCCATCCGTCCGTCTATCACCAAGCTGTATCTCATGAACCGTGATAGCTGACAGTTGAAATTCTCACAGATGTATTTCTGTTGCCGCTATAACAACAAATACTAAAAAGTACGGAACCCTCGGTGGGCGAGTCCGACTCGCACTTGTCCGATTTTTAAATTTATCACCACTTGTTGCGAATTTCCTACTTTCCGAGATTGTATCGTAAATAACATAATACTGATGATTATGGCTGACTAGGTGGTTGGCATGAGACGTAGAACTCATACTAATCCATACTTAATAATACAAATAAAACCGTAATATTATACATACGAAAGTAACTCTGTCTGTCTATCTAAAGAGATCTTCTTTAATCGCCGGATCGATTTAGATGACATTTTGTATGGGCATAGTCTGAGTACCAGGGAAGGATATAATTAATATATGATAGTTCATATCTCAGAGGGCGAACGCAGGGTGGAATTTACTATGGAAGTGGTAGGGAGACTTTCCAACAATAAGACTTCTATTGCCTTGTTGCTTTCTGATGTGTTAAGAGTAGTCAATTACTAATATGGAGTGGCCAATAACTATAGCAGTCAACCTATATGGAAATACTAATTCTATGTAGACAATTTCGTCGGCAGAAGCTAGTACTGGTATACGACAATTCTTATTAATCTCTGAATCTCATGTAGAGACACACACTCAAAGTTTCTCACAAATGCGTCTATTTATACAGCTCCGTAATCAAACAAGGAATGTACGGGTCCTAAAAACAAGAAGCATCCATTGGCAAAAGTTCGGATAACATCAATATTGGCCAATCGAGTTCCACGAGATATGTCTTTGTCAATTACAACTTCAAAGGCAACTCGGCTGTTGTAATTCTTATCGTATTGTAAAAAGTTACTGGAAAACGTGCCTTTCTCAGTAATTTTTTGTTGAAATATTACTCTAAATGGACAAATAAAAATGATTTGTGAACTGGCTAACGAAAATTTTGATAATAACAAAAATAAGTAAACATAAGTTTTAATTGGATAAAGTATGTATTTTAAATACGATATTTTAATTGGAATTTATCAAAAGAGCAATTAAAATGGTAATTTTGCATGGAAATTTACAGAACTCATTTAACTTTCATAATTATTATTTAGTAAATTAAATACTTGCGCCTAACGTCCTAATCGTACATAGGTTGAATATAAAATCCGATGGGAATTCTTTATTTGATCAAACATACTCTGAACTATCATCCGGGACGGACAAATATTGCTTTAGAAAACAATAACTCCTATAGTTTTTTTCCCTTTGCTTAGCGGCCAAAATGAATGTTTGTCTTATCCTCATCAAAGATTGAGTTGGACTCACCCCAGTAAATATTGGTTAAATTATCTTCATCGAACTTATGTTCATCCTTTAGCTTTTCTCCTAACATTTTATCGGCTACCTCTTCTATTATTTCCTCGTCAAGTCCTGGTACTTCCTCTTTCATATTCATTGACCTTCTAAACGATTGTACAATTTTGGCAGGGTTTTTTTCAAAAACGATTTTTAAAATATCATCTCGATTCATTTTTTCTTTCAATTTTAAATAGAGATTTTTAGGTTCTTCGTTTAACTGTAATAGTCTGAATCCATCATTATCATTTAGAGCTTCATAGAAATTGGTTTCGTTTAATGTAGTGTCTCTGCTTTCATTTAACAACAATTCTGCCATTTTTTCTTTATCAACAACATATTTGTTTATCGTCTTTAATTTTCCTCTTAATTCGTTCAGTTTTGGATTGTCTGCTGCATGTAAATCTAGAATATCCACTAAGTTGCTAGCTATATTACTAACAGATGATTCTTTATACATATCGCCAGTAGCCAGAGCACATGAAAAATATAGTACTGTAAATATCAACATCTTAGCCAAGTTAGTCGTATTGCAGCTGAGCTAGTATTTTTATTTGATTTTGAAATAATGTATCGATAAAGTTTTATGAGTTTGTTATCGGTCGTTTCTTTCTATTATTCAGAGCTTACTTAAAGTGAGTACACAAAAATGATAATATTTAAGCAATCTAATATGTATTATAGGACGATTTATGATCGATATTCTCAGCATTTGTATAGTAACAGATGATGTAGGTGGTAAACTCATTAAAATGATCAGATTTATGATATAATTTAGGTCTAAACCTGGGCAGAAAGTAGCTATCATTCTGGAACTAGATGAACAAATTTATTCTGTTTAGCTGTAATTGTATCATGTGTTTATTTTAATGTTTTTGTCATGTTTATACTATTATCCCACATATATACCCCCCACATATATTATTCTGTTGGGTCCCACAGGTTGTAAGGCGTCACGGTAGACCTCGTCGGATGGCGGGACGAACTTGATGCCTTCGACAGAGACTGGTGGGAGACTTCCGAGGATAGGGACACGAGGAAGAATAAGAGGGAGGCCTTTGCCCAGCAGTGGGACAGTATGGGCTCATAAAAAAATTAATAATAACAAAATAAAATGGAAAACTGTTTTATTAGGCAGGCGTCCGGTTTTTTATCCCATAGCCCAGTCCATCGCTTTCACCCAATAGCCCAGTTCATTTTAGATTCCATCAACCCTCAAATAGTCCTTACACCCTGGCGGGTGCTGCCTCTGCGTGCGTCCCATGACACGGGCAAGGGCAACATCCGCTAGGTGTACCCCTTACATTTCATTAAAGTGTCAAAAGGGCCTCTACGTGTTGGCTTCGGCTCCGCGCACGCCTCCCAAAGGTCCGGAGCACCATTGTTCCGTGATGGGAAAGACATACAAATAATAATAATACTATTATATTTATTGGAATTCTAGCTTCATTCATTACGTAATTTATTTATGATGCTATTATCATAAATAAATTACGATCATAATAATCATAATAATTTCACTGCCACATTACTATTTGATCAACAATTTAAAAGCCTTCTGGCCTCCCATTAGCCGTTCATCATCGATAAGTTGATTACTTAATACTACATTATAAATTCAAATGTTTTGAACGTTGGCGTTCGACAGCGACTATTCAATTCGGTAATAAATTTAATTTGCAGATCCATTAGCGATAATAAAGACATTCACAAGTCAAATTTATTAAACAAAGTTGGATAATAATTTTCAGTAGGTAATCAGTGAAATTGGATCCTTTCACAAATTTGCTGTCCTATCGGTCTCTTGTACCTTCGATGGATTATCACCAACAACGAATCGCTTTAGGTCTTCGTTCTAAGTTTTGAGAGAAACGTTTTAAAAGTTACTTATGGATATAACTAGAAGTACAATGAGAAAATATTCTGAAGATGTCAATGCAATAACAAACCCACACGCTCCGCTTCATAAAGCACTAGCTTCTACCCGCAACTTAAACGACAGCGGTTTAAGGATGAAGACGTAACGGGTAGAGATACAAACAGACAGAGTTTCTTTCACATTTATAATACTCCGTGAGCTGTAGACTGTAGACTTGCGATAAGATTGAAATGCTTAAAACATGTAAGAACAAAAAAAATACTTACTTCGGTGAGCCATTTTCACAGCGTACTCACAACGGTCTTAAGTGCCATAGGCCGTAATGACACTTAAGTCCTTTATGCTAATTTCCGCCATTTTCCAAAAAACAAAAGGACAGCTAAATAAAATGTAGCTACTGAACCTGCTTACAAAATTTCACGAGATTCAGATGAGAATTGCGACCTGTAGTGGAGAACATCGAATAGCATCATACGAAATCAAATTGCCCGAGTCAAAACGTAGACCTTCGCTAACACTTCGGTCAATTAGTAGGGATTACGGGCGCCACGAGCCACACCATTCTACCGTATCCCACAACAACTTACAGGTAGCACCCGTAGAAGTAATATTTTGACTGTACTTATTTATAAGTTGTGTATAAAGGTAAACACAGCTGATACAGGCGGACGTGCTGTCGTACCTACTGAACTAGTACGGAAGCCACAATATGATCTGACTGGAATTCGTAGTTATATGCTCTAAAAAGTAGTTCTTTGGGTCCCATGAACCCTTAGGTTATAGCTTAATCTAGATTACTGATGGTCTGGGCGGCTCTTAATCTTTAGCACTAGTGCTCTAGAAAATTAGTTTTTTCCGCCTCCTCATAATCTATCATACACTTTCGGTTGAGCCATTTTTTCCCCTACTCAATTTCACCAGTGATGGATGTCCGGAAATACGAGCCGACGGCAGTGTCCGTCTTATCACATTTTATCTTTATCTTTAATATCTCCGAGAGCTTTGATGTCGAAGTTCAAGGATAATTGTATCCTCCGGAGTTGAAATTTTTAAGTGGCCTCTGTATTGTTATGCAGAATGTCTTAAGATGATTTTTAAAGATTGTTTTTTGTAGCTTCCTAAATGTGTAGCTACTGGCAGAGCCTGTGTGGAATTCGGCATGTATACTGTTTCCTGCCTACATTTATTTTAAAAAGTTTTTTGTATATTAGTGAAAAGGTATCAGACAGACAAATGGAAATTGCTTTCGTCTTATGATGATTATGAATTGTTTATTAATGTTTATGATTAAGAAATGATTGTCACACAATCGTTTCTAAATAACGAATAGTCATCACTTTATTCAATATACAACGGTTTTTCGATTTAAAATTATAATCAATTTGAATAATGTTTCTTTCTTTTTAGTCTTCTGAATCAACCTGTACCTTACCGTAAGTAATAAGCCTTTTATTGTTATGGGTGTGGTGAGAAACAGTTTTAGAATCTTCACAATGCTGACACCAACTAAGACATCAATTATATTACTCAAGCTGGTGGAATACCGTGATTCGTCAGTTCTAGTAAAATATCTTATATTTGCGTTCGTATTTCCCATGGAACTTGCGCTCTGTAAATAGAGCCCTTTTTGTTGACATTGTCTGACGTGACCCATATTCAACCACCGTGTCGCCTATCCAATTATTGGGGCATACTTGCATAAACACTTCCCCGTGATACCGAGAGCCGGAGTGTAAACTGATTGGCAAGGACATCGAATATTAAAATGTTTTTCTCAGCTGCAATATTTTAATTAAAAAAAAATATGCTTATGTACTTATAATCTACTGAAAAATTGTTGATTTTGTTGAAAGTGCGTGCACGTAATACCTTAGATGATGTGTAGTGTCCTTAAATCTTTATACTTATCAAAAATTACATCAAATACATTGAATTACATTTAAAGATCATACAAATATTGCTAGTTTAATAGCATAGTAAGAAGTTAGCACAACTTTGTTTCCTTATTATAATTTTCTGTTTCGAAACAATTTGCAGAGTGACAACATTGGTCATTCAATTACTTTCCAGCTAACTTCTACCGCCATCTAGCGAAGAGTAGCGACACCCTGCAAGAGAGCGCCATCTGCCGGCGAGCGGCGTTCACGTATTTCCTGAAAGCTAGTCTTCAGAAGGTTACGCTGTAGTTAGTGCAAATAAAATCAGGTGGCGCTGTAGAAGTGTAAAAGTTTCATAAATGTATTGCTACTATTTGTATATATATCGAACAGATAAGGAAAGTGGCTCAGCATGTTTTCATTGAAATAGTTGAGATTTTATCGCGTTTTCAAGTTTTTTTTAAAGCATGCGGCCCGCCTGACCTTTATTATATACCGCAGCCTATGGGCGCTCGCAACTCTAGTACCATTAGACATGCGTTGTCGACTCTACAACCCTACAAGAATTTCTCCTTCGGAGCATTGGAAACTTATCATCAGAAACACAGCTCTACATACTTACAAAGTGGAAGTGCTATTATAACTGTCATCTTCTTTGAGGTGGAGGTACTTCCCCAGTAGGGATGCTCCAGATTCCTGTGCCCTACCTCTTCTTTCTCTGGAAATACACAGGTCCGGATAGTGACGTTACATACACACTTACCATTTCATCAATTTGTCAGGATTCACCTAGTACAATATATGCAATAAACAAACGTTGGTTTACTTAACTAAAAAGTACAACATTATGTTTGATCTATATTTCACATTAACTTATTTGAATCACGTTGAATATATATGTCTTCACCACGGAATGAATGGTGCGCGCTCCCTGTTGTCAGTGATAAAATAAACTAATTGCTAGGTGTGCACCAATGCAACGTTTTTATTAAATTTAGAATTGAAACAGCGTACTATTTTATGCGTATTATTAATGCAAAAACGAATAAGGTTAGTGGCCTTGTGACATGTAGAATTCGTAAGTCCATTCACAATTTTGAAAAGAAAAAATGTATAAACTGAATTCTGAAGAAATTGTTTACCAGTTTAAATTTTTTTTTTTTAGATAAATGCGATCCGTCGAAGAAACCATCTGGACAACCGGACAGACATACGAAACTATTTCTGCCCAAGCTGAAACGAAGACGTGTACACGCTTCGTTCCTGCTAGGTCAATAAATAAGAAAGCAAAGGAAAAATACTGAAAGTGCATAATTCATGTTATAAATGTCGTCGCTACAACTAAGATAAAAGAAAACACAGTACACAGTACCTACTTTGTAGAAAGACAGATATCGTATAGAGAAGTTTGTGGCTAAAAAATGCATAAAATATAAACTTTCCTTCTTTAGTTGGTTGTTAACCAAGTGATTAAAGGCACTCATTTCTCCCGAGGTAGTTTGGCCAATAGTCTGAGGCTGATATAATGCCTTCCTTTTGAGTAAAACACCCTACTTTTCATTTCGAATACCAGGAAAATAAAATACTTTTTTTTTTAATATGACTAAGTATATTTTATACCACTTTGTGGCGTTTGGAGTCGAGACACTAGGGCCGTGGGGTCCAAGCGCCAAGATACTATTGAAGGATATGAGTAAAAGGCTCATAGACTCTACCGGTGACCAGAGAGCTGGCAGCTTTCTCTCGCAGCGCATAAGTATTGCCATTCAGCGAGGGAATGCTGCCAGCATCTTTGGCACAATGCCGCGGGGGCCTTATTTAGATATATTTTAATTTAGATTAGTTTTTACCATTTTGTTTTATTATATGCTGTATGTTTCCCATTAAATGTTAATACATAAAAAAAAAAAAAAAAATTATTTTATTTGAATAATGATGATGAAATGGATATTCCAATGTATGTACTTCCTTTGTTGTTTTTTTATTTATTTTATTTGTTTGACATTTAGAATTTATTCTAGAAACATTCTAGACTAGTACTTTTTATACAATTGTTTTTTTTTATGTTTGATGATATACTGTGAAATTCTTAGTATTAAATTTGATCTGTATTATAAGTTCTGATCTGTATTAAACTATTTTTCATAAGTACCATTTCTTGAGGGTACTTTCAATTATGGAATAGCGAGTTAAATATCAGAGTGGAAATTTTATAAAAATTCCAATTGCTAATCGTAAAAAAAGAAAAAAACTTTGAATGTAAAATGCGCTAATGCACAAACGTAAAACTTTCTGAACACTTTAAAGAACAACAATGACCTTCTTTTGGAGCATGAGAAATCGAAAATATATATAACATCTTAATGAACCTTTTTGTCTAGCTCGGGCTGCTATAATTATAAATTTAGATTAAGTTGGAAACAAACTAGTCGCATGTGCGAAGCCTCGCAGTTCTGTTGCAGTTTGCAAGGCAAACTCACTCACAGCTCGGCAACCACCAACCAACCAACTTTTTTTGGATAAATAAATTAAATTAAAAAAAAAAAAAAAAACAGTTTGAAGCGGTGACGTGTGGACTTCAGACATACATACATAGTAGTGAGGAAAGGAGGCAGGGAAATGAAGCGCCCATTTCCTCGCGGAATGAAATTCCATTTTCATGTTTACCTACAAAAAAGAGATACGATAACGATAAGTTCTGGTTTAGATAACTTCTCATTTAGATATCACTTGTATGTCGTATAATTGACTTTGAGCTCGATTCGGGCAACCAATGTCACTTTGACGTTAGAAATATCGAAGATAGATCTTACTGGGATCACAGCGGAATCGAAATAAACGTCAATTTTGACATGTCGTTTAGTTATCTATCTTTTAAAGATCTTAAACGTGTCTTAATCATTCTTCGAATCAGGCCATAACTGTTGTAGAACACTCGGTTGAAACAATGTATATTATTATTGATAAGCTTTGTATATTATTGATTAGCAAATACAAAAATTTTTTTTGGAAAATATTAACTATAGTAACTGCTCACAAAATTTCACAAATAATGCAACTTACACGCAGAGAAAACAACTAAACATAACTAATGGCTCAGCGATCCAAAAAGAATCTTGGCCTCCGAAACGAGAGAACGCCACCTGTCCCGATCCAGCGCGGTTTCCTGCCATGAATTGGCATTCAGCCGACGCAGGTCCGCCTCCACGACATCACACCAGCGGTACCTGGGGCGCCCGATCGGTCGACGGCCGGTTGGTCGCCTCAAGTACGCAAAACAACAACACAAACATAAGAAACATTTTTGTACAAGCTGAAACTGATACGCTTAGCTCTAGCTTCACACTCGCTTAGTCAATCAAAAATATGAAATTCAAGTGCAAAAAAAGTACAAAAAGTATTTTCCCCATACACGTCTGGGAATCGAACCCGGATCGTCGCTGTTTCCATCTGTTTCTAAGCGGCCGTTTGCCAACTGCACCACTATAGGCTACCTATTCTTGACAAAGAATTTAAAGAAAAAAGGGCCGTGCCGGAAAAATATTATTTTTTCGCATAAGCAGCCAAACGTCCGATAAGAAACTTCATTCCAATAAATCACCTTAAGGTTATGTTTAATAAGTTTATATTTTGCTTGGTTTTTTGCTGCGATCCTTCTTTTATCTTTTTGACTTTGTCGTGGTTGTAACTACCTCTAAATATATACTACGTTAGAGAGGTTTTACTACCTATATACTACGTTAACTTAGGTAACAACTTATACCTGGTGTGGCTTGTAACATGAGCAATAAACTAAACTCTAGGCTGTACTCCTCAAACTGATCAACATTTTGTACAGCGACTTATAAAAATAACCTTAAAATAACTTATGTTTTGATTTTTAGTACACTTTCAAGGTTTCGCAATGTATTGCTAGAAGATATATACTTACTAGAAAACTCCAACCTTTACAATTGAACACTGTATTATTAACAAATAGAACATTTTTAATTTTTTCTTTGCAAATGTTGTTATGTTTAAGAGCGGCTTGCGACCTCATTACGAGTATTAGGAGGCAAGATGAGAAGACGTGCTAATAGAAACCAATACTTGTTATTTAGATATTACGTAACAAAAGGTACACAATTTCATCGACTAAATCTATCAATTTGACATTTTTGCGACTAAAATACACTAAAAATAATATTTAGGTACTTTATATGAGAATGAAAAAATCTAAAATTTACATATATTTTAAATTATTTTGAACAAACGTTTTATCGTTTGAGGAGTAGATTGTACTAAACATAGATGCTCCTGAACATAGATCTATATCTAAAACATAGATTGTACTAAACATAGATTCTCCTGTAGGAGATACCCGGTATGTTAAACTACCAAGACAAATCTGCATTCATTAGATGCTAGCGTTAAATTCGTTGGAAGTTGAACAAGTAAGTATTTACTTTTAGTTTGAAACCAGGTCTTACTTGGTGCGCTATGTTTTGCAATCAATGGAAGGATTGCTGTGTGATAATACGAATTGTACCTATTTATTTTTATGGTGCAGATTTTCTTCTTAGATAATACAATACAATACAAATCCTCTTTATTGCACAACCTCTGAAAAAATGTACATGGAAACACATAAAACACATAAACAACAGGCGGCCTTATCGCTACAGAGCGATCTCTTCCAGACAACCTTTAGGTAGTGGAGAAATGAAACATAAACTAATTAGGAGGTGCAAAGAAACTAAATAGCAAACTAAATTAAAACTAAAATACCCTTAAAATTTAAGTCTACAACAGTAAGACAATACATATATATACATACTACTTACATAATTATATACCTACATATATACATATATACAATACTATATAATTCTTGCCAAAAGTGATAATCAGTAACGCGGACAGAAACACTAAGGAAGGGACGAGGGAGGTGAAAATAGGGAGGGAGGAGGCGTGCATGAACTGTGGGAGGCAGCACAGGAGCTGTCAGATTTTTGGCGCGAAGCGTAAATGTGAGGTTTATTGTTCCGATGTAGCGCACAAGATGGCAGAACCTACTATGCACAAGAAAACACTTGACGTGTAAATGTGCATGTTTATGGTTCCGATTCAGACCACAAGATGGCAGACCCTCTAACGCGCACGGTCCCTATAGCAAGGGATTGAGCGCCTCTTAGTTCGACAGGAAGAGAAGATATGTACCTACACCCACTGTTGGTATGCAAAGTATTTTAGCTATGTTCACAAGGAATGTTACGTGAATGTACACATTTATAATATATCTATAGGTATCATTAGATTTCAACGTGCCTCCTTGAGTTTACCAAAGGTATTTAATTTTCCTCCGAATAAATTTAATCAAATCAAAGATAAAACATCAATTAACCTTCAAATAATAGGTAAGGTTATTTTACGAAAGACTAATTAACATCCGACCCAAGTCACAAAATTGTAAATTATTACCTTAAATTCTGGCTGTCATATTTAGAACAATAGTTCAGTGTAAAAACAACTTTACGGTGTTTGAATTGAGTTGACTTTTTAATGTTATTTGAATTTCGTTGGAACGTTAATAGTATTTTATGCAACAGTTGTATAAGAAGGGTCAAAAAAGGCGAGTGGCGTGAGTTACAATGTGAGCCGGAGCCGAAGGCGTAGGCGAACATTGTAAAGGAATACGCCACGAGAATTTTTTGACCTACTTATACAACGTTGCATACAATATTTTTCCTACGAGTCAACAAAAATAAATCTTAATTTAGGTAAACAAATTACAGCAAAAGTATATAGCCAAGACGCGCGAGCATACCTTGTTACGCGCCCGGCCCGCCCCGGGCCGCGGCCGGCCGGTCGGCGACACCTCCTCGTAACTCATGAGGCCCTGGTACTTGCTACTTGCTAAATTAATTTTTTGGACAGTTTTTTCTCAATTTTGGCCACCGTAGCCTACGGAGACTAACAAGCAACGCTAAGCGGTCTTCGTAGTCTATGAGTGTTGCTATATTACGGGTGTCACATGCGTGTTTCTGACTTATGAAGTAATTATTTTTACTATGCAACCAAATGAATATTTTGTAAGTTGGCAGCAATGCACTTAGTTTAAAACTGTATTCGTTTTGGTTTTGTTAGGTTGGTAGCCATTAATCGCAGTAACGTTATAGCTTATAAAAGCACAAGAACTTTTATGAGGAATAGACAATATAGACTTTTATTGAAATCTTTTATGTATGTTCTTATATTCGTGTTAATGAATGCATAAATGACAGATAACAGTAGAGGAGTAGGAAAAGAATATAACAACTCTGTTTTATCCAGCTGAATTAAGTTAACCATGTAGCTTTGTCGTTTACTTATGGAAGCTTTGTCGTTTACTGAATGACGAAAAGGAAATGGTAATGTTACATGAATAAATGAGATTTAATTAAAAATAATATTGTATATGTATAATTAAAAAAAAATCTCGCTGCATACTTGCTCACGGCGGAATAGTGACGATATAGGTACAGATGTCATGCCTATAAGTTTGTTTTTAACCGAGTTAAAAAAGGACCTCCGTTATTTAAGTAGGTATTTGCTCATGTATTTATGAATGTTCATGTTTATTTTCAAAAAATCTTTATCATTTACAGTTATTTGTTCGAGCAAAATGAAGGTTTCTATTTCAGTTTTAAAACCATATTTCGCATGTCCGGCTGTTTTTCTCTACAGGTCGCATTACTCAACAGATTCTCGTGGAATTTTGTGACCAGGCTCGATATTTAGATACCGTTAACCGGGGTGAATAGGAACGGCTGGGGTGAATAGGGACTAAACTGAAAATGTGATTTAGCTGACAATTTCTTAGAAAATACATACAAAAAAATGTCATTTTTCTTGAATATGTTCAAAATAAAAACAATAAAAACCGGCCAAGAGCATGTCGGGCCACGCTCAGTGTAGGGTTCCGTAGTTACTCTTCCGTCACAATAAGCTAAACAGGAGCTTAAAGTATAGTAAATTGTTAACCAAGGGATGAAACGCTACCTTTCACCTGAGATAAACAAATAGGCAAATTTGCATAATCAGTACCTACCTAATTAAAATAAGGCTTTTTACTATGAAGGGAAAACTTTTTGCGATAACTCAAAAACAGCTAAACTGATCATGTCCGCTATAGTTTTCATTTAATGTCTTTCTTAAGCTCTACTTCCACGATTTTTTGGACCTATGGTTCAAAAGTTAGAGGGGGGGGGACACATTTTTTTTTTCTTTCGGAGCGATTATCTCCGAATATATTCACTTTATCAAAAAATGTTTCTTTAAAAACCCCTATTAGTTTTGAAAGACCTTTCCAACGATACCCCACACTTTAGAGTTGAAGCGAAAAAAAAATTTCACCCCCACTTTACGTGTAGGGGAGGTACCCTAAAAAAAATTAAATTTTTAGATTTTATTGTACGACTTTGTCGGCTTTATTGATTTATATATCCATGCCAAATTTCAGCTTTCTAGCACTAACGACCACGGAGCAAAGCCTCGGACAGACAGACAGACAGACAGACAGACAGACAGACGGACATGGCGAAACTATAAGGGTTCCGTTTTATGCCATTTGGCTACGGAACCCTAAAAATGACTGGTAAGTTCTAACCAGACGACTTGGAGTCTTTGACCTTGTCGACTTATCGAATAACTTGACAGAACGTAATTAACGCCCGCCTCGCGCCCGCGGCCGGTAATCCCATCAAGCCAGAAATGAAGCGTTTTGCGGCTACACCGAATTAATAACGGATCGCTGCTGATAAAATTTAAATGCCATTTTCCAAGGCAGTGCGGATGGATACCTATTTATTTTACTGATATTCGGAGACTTTGTTAGAATGACGCTCCTAGACTTAATTAGTAAATTATAGAAGAGTTAAAGACAGATGACTAGTTAGGCTTGTGCCTTAATCTCTAGAACAAAGTATGCGGTTGACTACTGAATCCGTGCCATTCATACTGGAATTAAATAAACTAATGGATAAAGCCCGTCCAAAATCCTCGATTATAATTTTTAAGTCAAAATATAGATAATAATTATAGGATAGCTATTTTGGAGAAAAACCTGGAAGTTAAAAAATCGGATCCCGTTCTTTCGCATAATTATCGAAAGTCATAATGTAATAATAGTCATAACTCTGGAACCGTTAACTTTTCAGGAATTTCCTTAGATTATCCTATATATAGGTTAGGTTAGGTTCGGTTTGTTTTATGGCAATCCTGAAAAGTTACGCATTTCTGAGGAAAACCAAATTATGGCTAACAAAAATGCGGACAAACAATACATTATGACTTAAAACTTTATGGGAAACAACCCACCCGGTAAAAATGCGTGTAGGTCGTGGAGCACTCGACCGGAACGAAGTATATTATTATTATTAACGTATTACATTATTGATTAACAAATACAAAAAAAAATCGACAAAATAATAATTATCGAGTCTGCTTACAACATTTCACAAATCACTTCAAAAATGCGACTCACAAGCAGGGAGAAAAAACAAACATAAGAAAAAAAATTGTACAAGCTGAAACTGATACGCTTAGCTCGTGCTGCGCACTCGCTTAGTCAATCAAAAATATGAAATTGAAGTGCAAAAAAATACAAAAATTAATATCTACATACCTGTCCGGGGGTCGAACCCGGATCATCACTATTACCACCTATTTCAAAGCGGCTAATTGCCATCTGCGCCACTATAGGATATATGTAAGTCGGTGAAATTAGGCTACTTATTCTCGAGAAAGAATTTAAACAAAAAAGGGCTGTGACAGAAAAATCTAACATTTTTTTCGCCTAGCCTCCATCCGCCAATCGTCTGAAAAGGAACTTCGTTCCAAATACATTTTATAATTATTTTGTACCAAAGATACTAGACTCAAAACAATTAACCCTTTAACCGCTTATAAAATTAATCGAGCGTGCTTGTGACGTCGCCGGTACAAAGTTTTGTCTTATTTATCAAACTGCGGGGAAAAAAGCTGGATATCGTATGTCTTACATATCAGTCTAGGGCGGTTAAAAGGTTAAAGAAGACTGTCATATTAAAATCAACAGCTTGATTTCATTGAATATACATAGAAACATAAAATCTCAAATCTTCATTGTTTGACAGTATTAAATCGTGATGAAATGGCGCAAAATAGCTAAATTAATTTTGCCTCCCTATTTGTTGTCGATGTTAAACATTGTTACACGGTAATGGAATATTAAATCTCTCTATTTGCCGATGTGTGGTTATCCTCATTGTTATTAATAGCTCTTATTTACAGCATCAATTGACATAGATAATTGAATAAACTACTTTAATATAATATGTGACATGCCGCAATAAACCTCGCTCTGTTTCTAGCTGGGATTTTATTTGACACGCCAGAGTCCAAGGCCATAACCGCGAAAATCGAAGTACTTTCGCAAATTGCGGGCATCTTTATCTTTCACTTTAATTACGCCTTCATTGGAGTAAAACGAGAAAAATCTCCGCAATTTGTGAAGTCGAAGTTCGGTTTTCGAGGTAGGCCTTCAGTACGTATAATAATATGATAGTCGCATTTGTCTACGTGACAGGGTAATAATGATAGTGTCTGTCTCTTTTAATCGCGTGAGATTAATAGTGCCACTTATTTTATCACGTGGATAAAGCCATCCACAATGCATTTGAAGATATGGCTATGTTTAGACTACTTATCTTGTAAGTGTACACAAGTTTAAACTTGTAATGTATGTTTGTACGGATTAACTCTTGCAAATTAAATTTGACCCACTTCTCGATTTCCGATTGAACTGAAAATGTGTATATCGGATGACAATGCAATATGGTACCATTGAGTTGATCTGATAATAGAGACAGGAGGTAGCTATAGGAACTCTGTGATGAAACAACGCAATCTAATTGTGTTTAGGGACTTAGGAATTATCTCGATGAGTATTAGGTGCCTATTAAGAAAAATACAGTCAACGATAAAGGTTTGCACCTACCAAAGATGATTTTTTTCCCAAAAACTTATTCAAGTCATAAATGTTACATTCTGATTGTGACTGCAGCAGTATTGCTATTAATATAGCATTACTACAGTTGCGGAAAGTTTCCAAAAAAATTGAAAAGTTATCGGAAGTTTCCAAAGGAAACAAATTTCCATTTTGGAAATGGAAAATGACGATTCCCATATACCTAACATTTTAAAAAATTTCCATGTGAAAATTTCCACTTTTTTCTAAATTTTCCAACGGCACATCAGTAAGCGTTAAGCAGGGTTTAGATTACTTTGCATACAATTTTCATTACATTGCGGTATCTGATCAAAGTTTTCAATGCAGTTTACCTTAGTAGTCGGCAATGTAACGGGAATTGCATGCAAGTTCCTGCTAGTCTACGCCTCGCTTAACAGAAGTGGAAAATGGGCTATGTCACTGTCAATCTTTATAACAAGATGAGTGCCACATCGAACGTTCTATTTGCGATAGTAGTGGCAACGAAAGCAATGCAATTTTTCAAGGAAATTGACATTAAGCTCATTTCCCGCTGCTACAACGCTCGTAGCAATAAGAACATAACTTATGTCTGCGGTAACGTCTATTACTAAATCATTTCCATACATTTTAAATGGAGCCATGGCTAATAAACCGCAATCATATTTTTTAAGAATGGCCATTCAAACTCCCCACGAAGTAGCAATCTTGATATCAGAACCTCAACATTACAGTGCGTTATATAAAATAATAAAAAACACTGCCGTGTTCGCGTGAAGCTTCGCGTCAATTAATAAAGTTCCAATTTTACCTCGACACTTCTAATGTCTCGCAATAACTATCGCGGTCGCGGAAGTCTTTTTTAATGAAAAACCGTAGTACCGATTGAATCAAATGACCCCGTGGAGATTAAACGACGTCAAAGGTCAACAGCGACGAGTAATGCGCGGCGGGTATTCTTGTGACTAATGACAAATAAACATGCCACTATTCTTCGCACTTTTTACGAGTGATTCATTCAAGATTTTTACTGAGCGAGGGCGAAGCGCAAATAAGGGCCACCCCACACTAGCGTCTCCCGAGCGTCGGCGTCTAGTCAACTGTATGGCTGCTGCTCGTGGCAACGTTGGCGCAACTGCCCAGCGACGTCATTTTCCAGAGTGCTGACTAGAAGCCGACGCTCAAAAGATGCCTGACACTAAGCGTTTCCCTTTCTACTGGGGCAAAAATGATTTCGTATATTCAGCTGTTCTAGTTTACATGTCACAATTCTCAACTCTTTAACAATTCTCGAGGAATGATAAGTAGGTTTGATTAGGTATATGGAATTTGGTAAAAATGCAATAGTGTCCTAGATAGTGCCATCGAACTAATGAATGAGAAAGTAGAGGCCGTAGAAACTCTTTAACTACATACTTAGACAAGACTTAGTTGCATCAACTTTACACATGCAGTTTTTAAACCAATTTTGGTTTAGAACACAGAATAATTGTTTCTCGTAAGCGTCTAAGCAGTCTTTATAGCTTTTTGCACTACATTTTAAAACCAGGAAAAGGATCACACTTTCTTCGTACGTGAGGTTCACATGAGACACTTGGAACGCGCAACGACTGACATTCATGGCTAGGCCGAATGTCAGTCGTTGTTGCCATTCTTGGCTAGACCCCCATTTTTCTATTCATTTGTCGTTTATATGTAAGATTTTTATCTTGGCCAGGCCCCCCTGACTTATTGTGAAGCGGGCCCTACGTATTATTCACAATGGTGGCTTAAAAAGTACAAATCTATGCTAAAAGTTCCTTCAGAATAGGCCTTCTATAAACGTATCTGTTCGCAGCCCGTTGCGTCCAATATCCCGCTATTATTTGCATTCGCGATATACATGTCTGTCGCAATTTGCAATACGTACTGTGCTACATTTTACAAGAAACTTCTCATGTCATTGTACTAATATACTAGTATAGCTAATATGATGAAGTATAATTATAGGTAATGCCAACTGAATGGCAATGCAATAAATAAATTTAATCGTTAAAGTCAATATATTCTTTATTCAAATAGGCCTAGCAACAAGCACTTTTAAATTGTCAATTTTTACAAATACGAGTATCATCTTAATCTAAATATCAGTACCCCTAGTGTAAATATTTTCGACAGCGAAACGTGACGTACGCGTTTGCGTTAAGTGTCATTTTGTATAGGATTTTTGACTTTCCAAAACGTCCCGCTTGGCGCACTGTTCAAAAACCCATACAAAATGAGACTTAACGCAAACGCGTACGTCATGTTTCGCTATCGACTAAATTTATACTAGGGGTACTGAGCTATTTATTGATGCAGTTATTATTGTTCTCAAAAAAAAACATTGAATTATTATAGATATGGTAAACATGATAATAAGAATTTCAAAATAGGATCGTCAAACACCAACATTTTATAAAAATACTAGTCTAGAAACTTTCTAAAATAAAATCTAAATGTCAAAACATACGGTATATATACATTGAATTATCAATTTCATCATTATTGACATAACAATATATTTAAAACATATTTATGTTAATAATGATGAAATTATAATTAAAATATATTTGTCTGACTGTTACCTCTTCACACGCATATAAATACGTTGTTGCGATTTTCAGTAAAACAATTAAGTCAAAGAACGCAGAGATAGTACTAAGATAGCCTTTAATCAACTTGATGGCGCTGTTACTGACGGCTCTATGTCCTCGCGGATAGACTGCCTTTTTCTAAATATTCCAAAATCTGAATCGTAAAAAGTGTTTCTATTTAAGTATAAAACTAGAGGGGCTACCGCGAACCACGTTCGACGTGTTGCCTCCCTGTCACACTTACGTACGAATTTATGAGTGCGACAGAAAGGCAACACGTCGAACGTGGTTCGCGGTAGGCCCTCTGCTCACAAAATTTTACGAGAATCGGTTGAGAAATGTGACCTGTAGAGGAGAACAGACTACCCGGACGGACATATTGCTGCTACTAAGTAAAAGCCAAGGTTAGGTTCCAATAATATTTATAGGTACACGCCTTTAAGACACTGACAGTAAAGTGTAAACATATTTTTGAAACATTGGCTAGTAAAGATGTTTTTGAACTCGACCGTACTTATCGGTCCTCAGGTCACTAAACCAGGGTAGTATTCCAGCAAAGTCATTCTAAGTCGACCCCTGTACAGCGCTACGGAAATTCGTCATTACCGTGCGGCCACCGCTAAGTGAATGGGGTTTGTTTACTCCGAAATATGGCACAGACCATCCCTTTCCGAATGAAACATAACCTTAAAAATATTATCGAGAAACTTTTGTTTCGAGGCCTCGCCCTATTCGCGACTTTTGCTGTATGCATACACGTAGACATACAATAGGGAATATTACTGTAATCTTCTGCCGCTAGAGTGTAGCACCAGCACCTATCGTAAATCATAGAGTAACGTATAAGTACATACTGTGCGTATTAGTGAAACTGTTTTTTGGCATTTTTTTACAAAGAATAAAATAAGACATTCATGATTTTGTTATTTGCACCCTCAGATCTGTGATGGATTGTGCTAGTGGCGCCCCCTACGCAGAACTTCGCGTAATAATCCTTATTCTTATAATGTTTATTGTGCTTTCAGTGCAAAAAAAAATGTAATAAAGAAGAACAAAACACAGCGTTCCTATTTTTAACCGATCAGACAAAAACATTGACATATATATCTAAGGACCTGACGGACAATAAGAATGAAGCTAGTACAGCGGTGTCACGCACACGAATTCGAGCCAATCGTACAGTCTAACGCCACAACGCGATTGGTTGATGAGTTCGCATAACGCGCGCGATTGGTTGCAACTAGTTGCGTTAGACTACACGATTGGCTCGAATTCGAGAGTGACACCACTGAACTAGCACCATTCCTAGTGCCCGTAAGGCCCGTCCTTAGATATATATGTCAATGGAAAAAACGAATGAAAATTGAAAGACATCATAATTTTGTGTTTAAAACGTTGTATAACATGCTTTAATCTCTTTTGTGTGTCCCTTCAAATGATTAATGACACTTTAAAAAAGGTTTGCCAAGTTCCTAAAATGTTGGTCCCTACATTCAAACTTTTTTGGAAATCTTTCTAAGTACACAAGCTCTCTTTTCAACATCGAAACAAGTTTGGCAACTTTCAGTTGTAAGCAATGTAAGGTAAAGTTATTTTCCAACCAATTTCGCGGTAAATACCTATACTTATTGATTTATGTGAAGCTTTGCCACCATCGAAAGTGTTAGGAGCAGTAACGATTTAAAAAAAACCGGTAAAGTGAGAGTTCGTTTTACTCGCGCACCGAGGGTTCCGTGCCAACTTTGAATTAAAGATCTCTCTTTATGAAGGCGAAATACTTTTGATCAGAAGTACCTATACTAAGTATAATTGTGTACAGCGCCATTTATTCGAGGGTTCCGTGTAAACTTTGAATTAAATATCTATCTCTATGAAGGCGAAATACTTTTGATCAGAAGTACCTATACTAAGTATGATTGTGTACAGCGTCATTTATCAGCAAATTGTCTAAATAATTTGCGCGATTCTTGAGATATTTAGTGATGTGACAGACAGAATAGATGGACGGACGGACGGACAGAGTCGTACCGTAAGGATTCCTTTTATACCATTTTGGTACGGAACCCTAAAAGACAGATTTTATTATTTATAGAGCCTGCTTCAGGAATGAGGTATTGCATAGGAAGACGTCACGAGAAAAAAACAACAATAGGTACACTATCTGAGGTTGAAATGGGACATTTTCAACCCTTGATTAACAATCTACTATCAGACGAGAATAAAGGTTGCTGGAGGCCTACCGCGAACAACGTTCGACGTGTTGCCTCTCTGTCGCACTTGTAAATTCGTACGTATAGTTTCTATTTTCCTCCGTGAGCTTCTACGGATTATCGTCTTATCTATTGTTTAAAAACCGCAAAGGCGCGTGCCACTATGAAAAAATGGTCAAGCCGCATAGGTAGCGTTTATTGAATTACTACTCTATTGAGCACGAAATAAGATTCATTATGAACTAATACAGAATTCTAACAGAATAGCTGTCTGATCTCTATTGGTGCGTCTAAGGTAGGCGACTAAACGCTCTCAATCCAGCTTAACTTGTGACACTGCGATCCGAAACAAAGATACGTATTCGAAGACCTCGCTTGCACTGGTAATGCGAGCGCACGGCTAGCTAGCGCCAAGGAAGCAATGTTATGTTTCTCGAGGAGCAGGTAAAAAACAGGGCCGGATTTTCACACAAATATATTTGGGTGGTCAAACTATACCTAAGCGTGATAATTTAGGGAGGTAACACGTCGAACGTGGTTCGCGGTAGGCCCTCTGGTTTTGCTAGTGTACAACGGTGACAATCCATCATTCCAAACGTCTACCGAGCACGAGTTGGTTAAAGACTGATTATGCATAATGGTACGGCCGGCCTAGCCAAGGTGACAATCGCTATCGCTTCGACATCGAAACGCTTTGTGTCTCTCTATCACTCTTCCATATTAGTGCGACAGTGACAGTTGCGTTTCGATCGCTACGGAACAGCAATTTGCACGTTGGCGACGCGACCGGTTCTGTACCCCTAGTGTAAATTTATTCGATAGCGAAACGTGACGTACGCGTTTGCGTTAAGTCTCATTTTGTATGGGATTTTGAGTTTCCAAAATGTCCCGCTTGGCGCGCTGTGTCTAAATCTATGTCTAAATGAGTCTATGTGTATATAAGACTTAACGTAAACGCGTACGTCACGTCACGGTATCGAATAAATTTACACGAGGGGTTCGGATTGCACTACGAACTGCATTTTATTACTGTCACAAGTATTAAAATCGATATTGCTGCCTTGACATATTATGTGCAAAGTAGCAAATGTATGAACTGACAATAAACACTAATTAAGGCCGTCTCCTAACCTCGCGCTTCCTACTCCCTCGACCCCCTTCCTCGTTCTTCACTTTTACAACTTGAATTTGCACAAGCAAGCAAATTATTGCGTCCATCAGCTCTCTTAACACTCACTTTAAACTTATATAAACAGTGCCCTATCACTAAAAACTCTCAATAGTTAAAATTGTACGATCAATACACAGAGAAGATTGTGCGCGCCTCAGGTCAAGTGACATCGGTTCCCCGTCCAACGGTCAAGTGGCGACTGCCCCTCGTCGCCCGCGCAGACGCCGGGGCAACGCTCGAAGTTGAATAGTATCGATTTCTCAAAAACTATTTATATTATTGAAAAATTGGCAGACGTAATTGAAGTGTACATCATTCATTCATGATGGTTACAGTTTCGTGTCTAAGCGTTGCATGATCAGGGAGTTTATATAAACTGTATGGATTTCAAATCGATAAAAGGGTTCACGGAAAATTTATTTACTTTTGATACGACATGTTTCTTGAAATATCAGCAGACCTAATTAAAGAACAATTACCAAGCTAAAATATTGTGTGCATAATTTTATTGTTAATACAACGTTGAAGCATGCTATAGCAACGTAACAACAGTGAATTTGGTCTGGTAGCCCCTTAATGCGTAATCACCCAATATTGACCTTATATTCGGTTTCACTAATTCACTGGCATTCTCGACTCGTTCAAGCTCTAGCAATATACAGATAGACCGCAACTGTTAGCCGTCAGCCATTCATTCGGCCACAACCGCAGTAATGACGTACTTCCCGCCCGCTAGGGTTTTAAATACGCGTTCAAATTTCAAATATACTAGTTTGAATTATTTTTAAGCACTAGTGCGGTAAAACGCGAAGCATTTATTTTCATTTACTTTTGTGTGATGTTTGCGTGTGTAAGTTTTCTACGCGGTATCACACAGGCCAATTCTAATTCACATTCCAATATTAAAATGATGTCATTTGATTACATTCACGCGTGCATTTCGCTTGTATTTGTTCGAACACGTATTGACGCGACCATTAAATCTGATTCGGGTTCCAAATTTGTGTCAGCGCCAACCTTGGTTACCATTTTAGTCGCTTACCTAATACAATGCAAGCAGTATGAGAAATAAATATGTTTCGAATGGCCATGCGACGGTTATGTCTCCTCTACACGATAGCCCACCGCTGGACCAGTGAGATGGCCATTGGCCATGCGATGGTTATGGCTCCTCTACACGATGGCCCAGCGCTGGGCCAGCTAGATGGCCATGCGATAGTTATGGCTCCTCTACACGATGGCCCACCGCTGGACCAGTGAGATGGCCATTGGCCATGCGATGGTTATGGCTCCTCTACACGATGGCCCAGCACTGGACCAGCGATATGGCTATGCGATGGTTATGGCTCCTCTAAACGCTGGCCCATCTTAGTGGACCAGTATGATGGCCCACCATGAAACTACAACCAAAGAGAATTTGAAATAAATGTATTTTCAAAGAAAACTTTGTAGCGACGTAAGTTTACTGCCATCTTTCGACACATAATTAAAACTTTTAGAACGCCATTTGACTTTGACCCTTATTCTTTCACTGGTATGTATTCAATTTGTTAAATATCAAAAAGAAGTGACGCCATCTTACCGGGCACTACCTAAAGGTTATGGCGCCATCAAAACGATGCTGATATACCTTTGGCCTTTGATATCAGATGGCGCCACTTTTTGATATTTAACAAATTTAACTAATATTAATTAAAGAATAAGGATCAAAGTCAAATGGAGTTCTTAAAGTTTTAATTATGTTTCGAAAGATGGTAGTAAATGTACGACGCTACAAAGTTTTCTTTGACAATATACCGCTATTTCAACTCTTTGCTACAACTAAACGTTAAATTACTATTAAAATCACACAAAATGTCTACTTTGGCTAGGAAATGACGCGTATGGCGTCATAACCTGCAGAAATCTGTATTTATACACCATGTTTTTATTGAATTCCGTTAACTTCGGGGTATCGGTAAGTATGTTTGTGGATACTAAATGGCATAGTTAATTTAAAAAAAAATGTTTTTTCATTATTTTTATTTTTATAAAAAGTAATTAAATGTTGCATTATTATATAGCATTGTTGTAACACGGGCATTACATTTAAGTCAATGAAACAATTGAAAACTTTGACATATGAATGTCATTTCGAACATCGATCGTCCGAGATAGTACTTACGTTTAGTAGCAAATGTATGAACATGTACTAGACAATAATCAATATGTAAACAGGCCCTAGGGCAAGTGTATGCGCTCGTAAGGGCCTTATAAGATAAAAATTAATTATTGATTATCTCCGAAATGGAGTTAATTAGAATACCGGTGTCTTTGAGAACGTTACTTAATTGAAGCTCAGGGATGCACCATTGAAATTAACGGAAGTAAAAAAAAAACACGGTGTATAGTAGCTATAAAAAGAAAATTAAAAATTTAGATGTTGGAAACATACATACCTTAAACAGGTTAGTTTACGATAAGTTCGAATAAAACAGGTAATAAAATAGCAATATTAATATAAATAGATACAAACATGTACAAATCATAAAATCATTCTAACATAAATGCATATTTTCCTTTTTTTTACTAACAATAGAATACGTAGATAAGTCATAATGTAAACATTTACCTTAATATTAAGTGAGATTTGAGCGCGGCGCGCCAACAAACTGTTTACTCTAATAAAATAAATAAATTAATATACCATTGAATTTAAAGATAGGTAAACAAAAATTATCGTGTCAAATATCGGCTTCTTAGCTTCAAAAGAAATGCTAACCCTTCAAGTGGCAGCCATTACTTTATATGTTTTGGAATTTCAATTTTCTGTTTGTTACATCATTTTCAAATAGACATTCCCGCTGCTGTTTTTGCCAAACGAAGGGTTAATAAATACAATCCGTGAGTATCATGGCACACTCGGTTGGAACGAAATAAGAAAGGGTCGTGACGGAAACTCGTCACGGAATTCGAGTGGAAATAAATTTCCTACTATGTGACACATACTGATTTTCACAAATGTACGAGGAAGTCATGTTCATGTTCATGTTCGTGTTGATGTTCATGTTCATGTTCGACGTGTGACGGCCGGTCTGGCCTAGTGGGTAGTGACCCTGCCTATGAAGCCGATGGTCCCGGGTTCAAATCTTGGTAAGGGCATTTATTCATGTGATGAGCATGGATATTTGTTCCTGAGTCATGGGTGTTTTCTATGTATTTAAGTATTTATAAATATTTATATATTATATATATCGTCGTCTAAGTACCCACAACACAAGCCTTAATGAGCTTACTGTGGGACTTAGTAAAGTGTGATAATGTCCTATAATATTTTTATTTATTTATTTATTTATGTTCATGTTCATGTTCATGTTCATTTTCATGCTCATGCTTATGCTCATGCTCATGTTCTTCGTTTTCGTATCCGTATCCGTGTCCGTGTCCTTGTCTAAGTGCGTGTCCGTCTCCGTCGTCCTCATCCTCATCCTCGTTATTTCTCAGTCGTATGGGTTTTGAAGGAAAAACCTTACACTTTTTTTCGCCTAGCCCTCATCCGCCAAGTCCGTCCCGTCCGATAAGGAACTTCTTTCCAAAAATAACATCACGCTCCGGACTCATTTCTGAAATGCTTCATTATACCACTTCAAAGTCTGCTAAGAGTTCGCTTAACGTTACGCTGGCTCGATCAAAAGCCCGACTCACTTGAGCTGGTAGAATAATTAAATACACGACTTTGTTATCCGCAACGCTTTTACCGCGTCGCTGGAAATGCAGCTGTATTTATTATTCGCATTATGATGAATGTCGCTTAAAAAGACTGCAATATAGTCGCGGACTTTAATTGTTGAGCTATTAGGGTTTACTTTACATTGGAAATTTCATACCGTTAGTATCGACAATTTCAAGACATTTATTCGGGTGGCAACTGCATTGCTGGTGAAGTATTGCAGCAGCGGGAAATGGGAGATATCACTGGCAATTTCCTTGATTATTAGTTGTTACAATATGAGAACTTCGAAAATATGATATAGAGGCTAAATATACTGAAAAAGTAAATGGATTCGAATTTAGAGTGAAAAAACCTACATTTTGATAGAAATATATTCCAGTACCCCTAGTGTAAATAAATTCGATTTCCAAACGTGACGTACGCGTTTGCGTTTAGTCTCATTTTGTATTGGATTTCGAAAGAGCGCGCCAAGCGGGACGTTTTGGAAACTCAAAATCCTATACAAAATGAGACTTAACGCAAACGCGTTCGTCACGTTATGATGTCGATCAAAGTTACACTAGGGGTACAGATATACAAAACTATGTCCCAGTAGACTTAACCATACCGAAGAAGATTATTTGTGTGATGAATATTTAAATTTTATACTTTAAACTTTATGAGTAGGCATAAAATCCTAATTTAGACTCTGTTTAATCTTCTTTACGGCCTTTTCCCTTTAACCTTTGAAATAGTATTATTTTAAAGCTGGCATGAATTCTTGGTATTCATTCGGACCCTTCTAAAGTTGAGTTTAAGCCTTAAAATGCAAGATAGCGGTAAGCTGACATTGTTGTAGTTGAGAACTATTTTAGACAGCTAAAGACGGGTTTTTGACTCGTGACGAAGGTTTACATGTAGTTGCTGTGCTCCATAGCTAAAGTTCAACCCCTAAATGTTCATATTCATATATTTTATTGCGTCCAAAACATTACTACAAAACATTATTCTGGGTCGTGATCCAGAACCACTTTTTCTGAATCTATAAATGATTTACATTATCATAATATTATAATTAGTTTGATTTTTATTATTTTTCAAGTAAAATTTATCTTATACGAAGTAATCATGGTCACCCTATGACTTTTGACATACGCTGCATGGAAAGCGACAAGACGTCACATTGAGTAGGGTGACCAAACTGTATGCAAACATGTTTTTTTCTGCTTGTCATCTGAAAAATAATCATAATTATTGGTGATAATAAATAATGAGCAACATGATTAGACTCATCTTTGAATTATGTGTGATGTCTTGTTCTCTTGCTCCACGACCCCGAAATCAACCTGTTTAGTACATGATACCCATGATGTTAAGGCATGGCAATAATCTTAATACTAGTGGTGACTATTTACAAATAATAAACTAAACTAAACATGTCATTATATAATTTGAGAATACATTGCAAAATTCATCATAATAAATAATAGAAATCCTAATTAAATTAATTGATATTGACATTGTCTTTCTAAATTACTTATCTTGCTCGGTTATCGTTCAGGTCGATTTGTGTAAGATTTTGTAACATACTAGCTTCACCCGCGACTTTGTTTGCGTAGAAATAATATTTATCCCAAATTACTTATACAAATTAATTAATTATTACAATTTAACCCCCTTTTCTCTTTGAATAAACGTCATTTTTGATACTGTTATATCCATATCGTACCTAAACCTAATATTTGACGTGTCTTAAAGCTCAAGTCGGTCCGTACGACAAAAATCTATTTGATTGCGAGCACCATGTCGACGTTTTGTCGATAGGATGTCGGCGATATAAATTAGAAACCGGAGTTAATACACGGCTCTCTGTCTACTCTGACATTTGATTGACAAACTGTAGGATGAAATGGCGTTATTGAATTTGTTCAGATCGAATGAGCCAGATTTATCCACGGATTCGCAACGATTTTTTTGACTTGACTCTGTCTGTTAGGGAGCACACTGGACGCAGGCGGCGCGCGGCGCGGCAAGCGGCTACCGCTGTCATCCAAAACAGATGCATTCAAGTCATTTAGATCGTGTCGCTCGTTGCCGGGCGGCGCAAGCTGTGACTCGCGCGGACTTACCTCTTTATGCTTGAACCACTGAACCAATTTAGACGAATATGAACGTAATTCAAATCAATCATCGTCCAGATTCTATGCAGACAGTCACAGGCAGAAACTATGTGTAATAAAACACAATCGCACAGTTTGAAATATTATATCAACCTGTTTTAGGGCTCCAAACCAAAGGCCAAACGGAACCCCTACCATTAATCATCGGCGGGCTGTCTACCTTTCTGTCAGCTTTCTGCCTGTAGGGACATAATTTCAAGTGGTTCTATGAGCTGTGGACCTCACGATCAAGGGGATCGTGAGATCTACATAGGGACGTAGATACCGCGATCCCATTAATTACAAGCTTTTATTTAACTTCCAATGTATGTTTGTACGGATCAAATCTTGCAAATTAAATTTGACCCACTTCCCCACTTCCAGTGAAGCTGAGAAGGACCATGGGCAACTTTGTATGGAGCCTGGACCCAACGCCAACAGAAATGAGAGTAAGGTCATTGATAGGTATTTCTATGCACTTCATTTTGTTCTATGGGCACCAAGCGGAATTCCATTGCAGAACTGAGATATTGGTATTTTAGCCAAAATGTCGTCACCCTTATTACCTAGGCAATAGAGTCCAAGTAAGTAAATTAATTACTGCAGGGTAGATGTTCGCGCACCGCCGGGCGAGCACACTGAATGATTTGCCGCGCTGGCCCGGCGGTGGACTATATTGCCTAGGTAATAAGGGTGACGACATTTTGACTAAAATACTAATATCTCAGTTCTGCAATGGAATTTCGCTTGGTGCCCATAGAACGAAATGAAGTACATAGAAATACCTATCTAATGACCTTACTCTCAACTCTGTTGGTATTGGGGCCATTTTGACTCATAGTCCTTTGCATACATATGTAAGTCGGATGACAATGCAATATTATGGTACCATCGAGCTGATCTGATGATGGCGACAAGAGTTGGCCATTGGAACTCTGTGATAAAACAACGCAACCTTATTGGGTTTGGAGTTTTAAAAATTTGTCTCGATGAGCATTAGTTGCCCGTGGAAAGAAAAGTACAGTCAGCGATAAAAACTTGTACCAAAAATGAAATTTTGCCAAAAACTTATATAGATAGAATCTACTTAGTTAAAAGCCTTTTTAAAAACAAAAAATCTGGATTTTGCACTTACATTAGTATACCTACTCAGGAGGTATCGATTTTTACCCAAGCTGAAACGAAACCTTAGTTTTCGCTCGATTAATTAAAGTGTTTGATAGTTTAGTCATTCAGAGGTGTTGCCAAAAAATTATCATTTCGCGTTTGTAAGCTTCGCGATGAAAATTCATGCACTTCTGAAAATTAAACCAGCTTAAGCCCGTAAGCTTTTGAAGCTCTGCTGTTGGCTGCGGCTTTTATATATATTTGCGTATTTTGTGACATGATTTATTACCAGGTCCCAGGAATATTAAACATCTCTGTATATCGTGGATACAGGGAGTGAATATTATTATGCAGATCTATGTTAAAAATAACATCACAAAAACTGGAGACCAATTCAGATTTACAACATGATATGGTTTTGATACAATCTCGACGATCGTCTTAGTGATTGGCGCGCATTCCACGTCTTTCACTTCATTTCGCATGCATTTGTCAGCGTGAGCGATCGTCAAGGTAGTTTTAGAAGATACTAAAAACATTACTACGTAATATCGTACCAGTAAAGAAAGGTACGGTCATTGACTTTAATCGTTGACTTTTTTTTTAATGCCCCGAAGGTGACCAACTGGGGAAGTACCTCTACCTTACAGAAAACCGCAGCCAAATAACACTAGACCCTACTCATAGTGTTGTGTTCCTGCCGGTGAGTAAGGTTGCCAGAGCTCAACGAGGGGGGGAATGCTAGGGTCGGCAACGCGCATGTGACTCCTCTGGAGTTGCAGGCGTACATAGGCTACGAAGACTACCATCAGGCGGGCCGTATGCTTGTTTGCCACCGACGTAGTATAAGAACCAACCATACGGTCCGCCTGATGGTAAGCAGTCACCGTAGCCTATGGACGCCTGCAACTCCAGAGGTATTACATGCGCGTGGTGACTTATCTAAAGTTCAAGTTAATTTGGTTGTCAGCACTATGACATATCCAATGTAAAGTAAATAAATAATAATAATAAATAAATAATATATATTATAGGATATTATTACACAAATTGACTAAGTCCCACAGTAAGCTCAATAAGGCTTGTGTTGAGGGTACTTAGACAATATTAGATATATACAATATATAAATATTTACAAATACTTAAATAGATAGAAAATACCCATGACTCAGGAACAAATATCCATGCTCATCACACAAACAAATGCCCTTACCAGGATTTGAACCCGGGACCATCAGCTTCGTAGGCAGGGTCACTAGTAGGCCAAACCGGTCGTCGATTTGTTTTTTTTTGGCTGTTACTTTGGAAGTATACTACGTACAGTCAGTATCAAAAGTAGCAGATCAAATAACGCTTCATAAGTATCAGCTACCATTCTAGGTAACAGTTAACAAAAAGTGATGTGTTTAATATACAACAACTAAGACTGTAATAGATATACTTTTGAACATGAGTTTTAGAAATGTATATATATTTGGAAAAGTTATCCGGAATGTCAGATACTTTTGGCGCGTTGTTTCATCTGCTACTATTGATGCTGACTGTAGCATCACGTAGTAATTTTTTAGCTTCCAAATATTGTCTGCATTTTAGCCTTCTGAGCGGATGCTTTTGAAAATACGCGCGGCAGATTTACAGATGGGAAATGGACTAGTTTTTGAAACTTAGTCTACAAAACTTTTAAATTACAAAGACTTTTTTAATCTTTATGTAGATAATTAGCGCGTGTTAAGGTCACGCCATACTCATCCGTCGCGCAGCACGCGAGGCAGGCAGCTAGATTACATGGTCGAGGCGGGTCACGGCCTGCCTCTTACCCTAATATGATTACGCAGTCTGTTTTAATGGCATTTTTTTATAATATAAGAGGCAAACGAGCAGACGAACAGCCGGATGGTGAGCAATTACCGTTGCATATGGATACTAGCAACCGAGGCTCGGAACCGGTTTATAAAATACCGGTAAAAACCGGTTTATTTCAATTTTCGTACGCTATAAGAACTTTATTGTAACCTTATAAAACCGGTTTATTCGACGAGCGACGAAACGACCGACCAGCCTGGTGGTGTGCCACGTAAACATAGACACAAACATAGGAAGAAACCGGTTATTCTGTTCTCATAAAAACCGGTTTAAAAATTACGGTTTTGCGAGCGAAACCGAAATAAAAATATTTTGCGCCAAGTACATGATAAGATAACGGATTGGAAATTTAACCGGTTTCTGAGCCATGCCTGCAACACCAGACGCGTTGCAAGTGCGTTACCGGCTTTTGCGCCCAGTCCTACTATATGGTAGCGAGACCTGGCCTGTCCTCGGAAGACATGTCCAGCAGCTTCACGTTACCGAAATGAAGATGTTGCGATGGATGTGTGGCGTTACGCGATTAGATCGCATACTAACGAACACATCCGTGGCAGCCTTGGAATTCGTGACGTAGCGGATAAGCTGCAGGACAGTCGCCTGTCGCCGTAAGCCGCAGACCAGTAGACTACGTCGGAAATAGATGCCTCAACCTCACTGTCCAAAGCCCTAGATCACGCGGCCGCGGTAGGCCTAAGAATCGCTGGCTGGAGGTCGTGAGAGCGGACATGGAAGAGAACAATCTCACATCTGAGGATGCCGAAGATCGGGCAAAGTGGAGAAGATTAAGTAGGAAAGCGGACCCTGGCGTTAGGCCGGGAAAACGCTAGGTTGAAGAAGAAGAAGAAGATTGTCTGTGCCAAAGCGAAACATACTTCATATACAGTGTGTATTTTTGATATAACTGTAGACGTAAACTAGACGTAGGTTATAGTGCTATAAAACGATTCTGAACGATTTTTAAAATTTTGTATGAACTACCAGAGCATATTTGACATGTTTTCGACTTAATCGCGTATTGACCGTGCGCGTTGGAGGGTCTGCCATCTTGTGGCCTGAATCGGGGTTATTAGCGGATGGTCTAAAACGCAAAATGACTAGTGTAATATTTTGCCTATATCCCTTTACGACCGGTTCGATATAATTCTGCAAATTACTTTTAAAAAATCCTGCCCGCAAGTAAATTGTCTTTTCGAGCTCAGACCTATTCCGATCGAATCTGCAGACATTAGCGACACGTTTCAGTACTAAAAACCGCAGGTCAGTAGGATCAGTCCGTCGCGAGACTGCTTTGAAGATGGTGGCATTTTTTGATGGGAGCAGTGGCACACGTAAGTTCTTAATTTTGTATAATTTTGGTATCAAACTTGTTATTTAATACTTAATTATTACAGTAAAAGAGTTATGTGTGTTTATTTATCACAAATTAGAGTAACAATAAGTTATTAAGGGGAAACTACATGCTCGTAAAAAAGAAGTGCACGAATTTGTGGGTTCGGCCGTAGCCCGTAAATCGATGGTCATAACTATTTGCAAGTTTTTGTCTATCCGGCTTCTGCGCAGAAAATCAAATCAAAAGAAATAGTCATATGTTTGATAGTTTTATAATACTTTTCGTTTTGTAATGTTAGATTTGTGTTTTTTTTAAGCGTCCATTAAGAGGCAAAAAAATTCCTTGAAATTTTGTGCAATAATGATACGAGTATATCACATATTGAGGAATTATACGATGACCTCCAAGAATTCCCTTATTCGCTTTTTGAATGAATTGAAAACGAAATCAAAGAATCAACGACGAATACGATGAGATGTACCTAAAGATCTGCTGATGGTGACAGACCCAGTGTCACTAGTTAGGAAGAAAGACAACAAATATGTTTTCCTACTGTCTAACTGCTCGGAAACGATCAGCATTAAGGTTGTCAAGAGATGGGAGATAAAGATTCGGTCATACGTGTATGTTACAGCTTCAGAAAAAGTTATGAACTAATAAACCCATGGGAGACCTTTTTTTAAACAAGGAGATGGACACTGAAACTAAATTCTTTCTTTCTTTTTACATGTGAATGAATCAGTATTCATTTTATGGATATTCGCTTGATTGTGATGCCATAGGCCGTCCTAGGTGCGAAATACTGGATTTACTCGATTTTCGCTTCAAAATCTTAGAAATGTTGGTTAAACCACCAAGAAAACGACGTAGTGAAGCATGTCTGAGGCGTCTGAGTGATGTTTCAGATGATGCTTCAATTTGACGATACCAAATCTCCAAGAGCCCGCCAATTTCAGACTGCTTCAGACTGCTTCAGCAGGGCTATTACTCGTTGTATTAAATGCAACGTGTTCGTTACACGTCAAAATAATTTTTTCAAGCATTTCCTTTAGATGTAGTTGAATTGAGAGTACTTCACAATTGTTGATTATTGTTTTTAATCATTCTTTAATCGTTAAGATGTTGATTCTTAAAGAAAATTGTGATAATTATGCTAAATTGAATACTGATTACTTCATATGCTATGCATGTGCAGCATACACATGCATTGTTCTGTAAAATGTTGCGTTTTAGTCATATTATGCACACTTTCGTGCACGCGATTTTTTTTATGATAAAGGACACTAGGATTTTTTTAAACATTTTATACGCGTATTTTATAACAATTAAAAACGGTTCACATGCATTTTTTATGAATCTTTGCAAAATATTTTTCCCGGCCGTAAAGGGATATCACTTTTAGTCTACATCGCGAACGGTCTAGAACGCAAAATGCCTACATCATTTTCGTCGTTTTATTAGCGATTTCGACGTTTACGTTAGCGATGTCGACGGAGCTCCTATTCTGGGCGGTTTGGCCTTCGGCCATTTGAAGATAACTAACAAACCTAACCTACCTAATGAAATAAAAAAGTGGTCATTTTGCGTTCTAGACCGTTCGCGATGTAGACTAAAAGCGATATAGGAAAAATTTTACACTAGTCATTTTGCGTTTTAGACCATCCGCGAATAACCGCTGAACCATAAACATGCACATTTACACGTCACGTGTTTTCTTGTGCATAGTAGGTTCTGCCATCTTGTGGGCTACATTGGAACAATAAACATCACATTTACGCCTCGCGCCAAAAATCTGACTCCTGTGCTGCCTCCTACAGTTCATGCACGCTCTCTATAGTCACTTTTGACAGTTGTGACGTCGCGTCATTCAATGTGACGTTTTGAGGTAAAACAAAGTAGTGATACATTGCTTGCTGATTTATTTTATATGGAAAAATAAAAGTTGCCTGCTTTTTATAAAACCTATAAAAGTGTGTTCATTAAAGCCTCAACTAACTGCCCTTTGGTTATGCGGTCGTATCAAAAATACCCGCTGTATTTTACCTTGATAATTTAAGGAATATCGCCCTTATTTCACAATATACCTACTTATATTCTTTTAAATTCTTTTGATGTGAATCTAAAAAGGAAAAATCGCCTTGATAGTAATAAAAAAGTCATTCGAAAACCTTGCCTTCTTTCTTTACGTGGCCGAAATAATAACAATTTCTGACTAATTTCCATTTAAATTGGCTACGCAATTAATATAATGAATTATTAAGCTGAAGTTATATTTCACAATAATGTTAATATTTAATCTGTTTTTATAGCATCTCAGTCCATGCTCGGGGTGGGGACCCTAACCACTACGATTACAAATATACGACCTCCCCAAACAAAACTCTGGAAATCATTATCTGTCATTTTCCCATTATAGGTTTTAACTAAGGAATTAGTCGGCATAATTAATGGAATTCCTATACTAATTTACCCTCCTTTACTGTTGTTTAGTGTGTTTATATCCTATTTATAAGATAAGCAGCGGTCAAATGGGCAGACAGATAAACGTTAGCGATGCTAAAATTTTCGCGTTGACTACACCTAAAAATGACGAATAAAATCTGGAATCCTTAAAAAAATCCAATCAAATTGCTAACAAAAAAAAAGCAACGCTGAAACCTTCAATTCATTTGGATCCAACTCAACTGTTTGCCCGATTAGTCGACCGACAAATCAGCCCACGTGTCCGGCGTCCTTTGCGGATTTTCAGTTGCCAGGCGAAGCTCCTCAGTTGTCACCGCGACGCTGCCCTAAACGGTCGCTTCATCTTTCTCCTTCTAGAATAACATTTCCAACAACCATACTGTTACCAAAGTATAAGCTTCATAATAATTTCACTAAAAGAATGGCGCCGAAATTTTTTAATTCTAAATCTAAATCTACAGGTGGGCGCAGCCACGCGGTCGCGCTCCGTATCCAATAATCGCATTATGTCTAAATTGAGTTCTATTAATGTGTTACAAAGTCCTTTTTCCTTTGGTCGCAACTAAAAAATAAGATGTCAAATAAAATCCCCAATCGAATAAAATTTTTAGTGGTTTTGTTGTAGTTAGTTAATGCAATTGCTTAGTGAGTGGCCTAAATACTAAGCTGTGATAAAATTAAGTTTTTCTAAATTGTTGTGTTCTTGTTTGAGACATATCTGCGTGTTAATAAGGTTGGTTGTTAATTGCGCAAAAATGTCAAGAGCTATCGCTTGTTATATTCAAAGATGCTTAATTATTAGGGCAAAGGAAACTTGAAATTTAACTGAAGCATTTCATTGTTGTTTCATGAAAGCGGTTTTGATGAAATAATCTTAGGAATTGTTTTTGAAGTCTTACTTAATACCTATAGCTAAAGAGACTCGTTGATTCTTTGTTATTTACCGCCTTTATAAAAGAAAGAGGACGTTACATGTCGACTTGTAGACGTGCTTATATATCTGGGTATTTATTCGACGACGGTATTTATTTATTCCACGACCTGTCTGGTCTAGTGGGTAGTGACCCTGCCTATGAAACCGATGGTCCTGGGTTCGAATCCCGGTAAGGGCATTTATTTGTGTGATGAGCACAGAAATTTGTTCCTGAGTCTTGGATGTTTTCAATGTATTTAAGTATTTATCTATTAGATATGTCGTCGTCTTAGTACCCACAACACAAGCCTTATTGAGCTTAGTGTAGGAATTAGTCAATTTATGTAATAACGTCCTATAATATTTATTTATTTATTTTCCAGCGTTCCACGGTCCTAATACGTTTTGTATAAAAGTAACAAAATTAATTCAATTATCTAATACCACAGATTCAAATTGGACTGCCATTTTTTAGGGTTCCGTAGCCAAATGGCAAAAAACGGAACCCTTATAGATTCGTCATGTCCGTCTGTCTGTCCGATTCTGTCACAGCCACTTTTTTCCGAAACTATAAAAGCTATACTGTTCAAACTTGGTAAGTAGATGTATTCTATGAACCGCATTATGATGTTCACACAAAAATAGAAAAAAAACAATAAATTTTGGGGGTTCCCCATACTTAGAACTGAAACTCAAAAAATCTTTCTTCATCAAACTCATACGTGTGGGGTATCTATGGATAGGTCTTTAAAAATGATATTGAGGTTTCTAATATCATTTTTTTCTAAACTGAAAAGTTTGCGCGAGAGACACTTCCAAAGTGGTAAAAAGTGTGTCCCCCCCCCCCGTAACTTCTAAAATAACAGAATGAAAAATCTAAAAAAAATATATGATATACATTGCCATACAAACTTCCACCGAAAATTGGTTCGAACGAGATCTAGTAAGTAGTTTTTTTTTAATACGTCATAAAAATTTAAAAAAAAAATTTTTTTCATCAAACCCATACGTGTGGGGTATCTATGGATAGGTCTTCAAAAATGATATTTAGGTTTCTAATATCATTTTTTTCTAAACTGAATAGTTTGCGCGAGAGACACTTCCAAAGTGAAAAAATGTGTGTCCCCCCCCCTGTAACTTCTAAAATAACAGAATGAAAAATCTAAAAAAAATATATGATATACATTACCATGCAAACTTCCACCGAAAATTGGTTTGAACGAGATCTAGTGAATAGTTTTTTTTTAATACGTCAATAAATTAAAAAAAAATTTTTTTCATCAAACCCATACGTGTGGGGTATCTATGGATAGGTCTTCAAAAATGATATTTAGGTTCCTAACATCATTTTTTTCTAAACTGAATAGTTTGCGCGAGAGACAGTTCCAAAATGGTAAAATGTGTGTCCAAAGTGGTAAAATGTTGAACAAGATCTAGCAAGTAGATTTTTTTTGAATACGTCTTAAATGGTACGGAACCCTTCATGCGCGAGTCCGACTCGCACTTGGCCGCTTTTTCTTGTATTGCGGGCAGCCAGAAGTTAGGTACTATACGTATTCTAAGCCTTATGTATGTATGTATGTATGTACTTTATTGTACATAGAAATAAAAACACGAAAAACACAGTTACAGAGTAAATTAAATACAACAACGGCGAACTTATCCCTGTATGGGATCTCTTCCAGTTAACCTTTGAGGAAATGAGTAAAACAGAAGTAACGGTGAATGAATGACAAACACAAACAAAAGTGTACAATCACTGAAATTAATGAAATGCACGTTTTGAATACACATTGATACAAATATACATAGATAGAAAAATATATACATAGATAGAAAAATAGGTACCCTAGGTATATGATAACAATTATAAGTTATTATTGTGTTCTACTTAATATAATAATAATAAAATTTGGCGTTATCCTCTTTGACTAAATGTGTGCAACTGTCATACTGTCAACTTTCAGAAAAACATTCCAACGCAAAATGTTCCAATAATAGGGAAAGTAAGCTGAGCAAAATTAAATTAACATTTTAGTAGCTACTTCACAAGATCGTTAAGCAATCCTAACATTGCTTAACGATCTTGTGAAGTAGCTACTAAAATTAGGCCTAGTTTCAGAGATAATTAAATGTTTTTCGAAATCATTCTTTCGCCATAAGTCGGTACAAAACACATGGTTGACTGCGGTATTGCCACTTTGAGGTCTAGTCTGGACATACCTATTGATTGACATCGAAAAATTTAAAAAATTTATTCGAGAGGCTACCCCCAAATAAATAAAATTTAGTTAATTTTAGGCTGTGTTTATCAATAAACATTACGTTTTATGTACAGGAGTGTTCAAAAAAAGGAAAAAAAAAAACAAAAAAAATTTTTTTTGGTCGAAAAAAGTCATGTAACCTTTTTTGCTTCTGTTGCCATCAGGAATGCACCGTTAAAATCTCTCGCAATGCCCACGGGCACCTTGTATACGTATCAAATTACAACAGGCCTCCTGTAGGTGGACTCATTGTGACGTCACAGAATTCGTAGTTTAATTATCAAAATAGTTTGAACGGTTCGTAAAGACCTGTAACGAATCACGGAAAATATCATGATCTGGAACTTCCACAACCTCGTCATATTATAATAACTGAATAACTGCGTAATTATGACTTCAAAGGCCTTATATATTTCCATGCTCAGCTTTAGGGCATGACAGATGAAGCTTAGCGGGCTTTCATACAAAAGCTCTGACAACTAACAAAGGGCAAGATCCTGTCTTAAGGACACTAGGCATATAATTGCCTTGAATATACACAATAGTAAGCTTTCATCAGAGTTGAATGAGGTAGAGTGATGCGCGAAGATAATTGGGAGAATCAACTTTTTAGCGTCACTCGTTGCCATGGTTACGATTAGTTGTCCAGGGGGCAAAAGTTCATTGAAACACTAATTTTATGGTACTTAAATGTATTAAGCTTGCGTTTTTGTGGTCGTTATAACCAATGTCCATAATGGGCCCCCTACTAAGTATGTTAATAGAACGGCATACAACGTCTCTTCAAATAAACTGTGCCACTGTTGTCCCTTGGACAACGGGACAGGATAACAAAACAAAAAAAGTTGATTCACCCAATTCCACTTTATTCGTAAAAATGAGATCAGAAATACGCGCATCCATAGAAATGTACCCTTGCAATATTGCATCATAACTTTTTTTTATACTACGTCGGTGACAATCAATACGGCCCGTCTGATCGTAAGCGGGCTCCGTAGCCTATGTACGCCTGGAACTCCAGAGGAGTTACATGCGCGTTGCCGACCCTAACGACCCTCGTTGAGTTCCGGCAACCTTACTCACCGGCAGGAACTATGAGTAGGTATAGTCAGTTGGGCTATGCTCTAGATGTGGAATGACATCCGCTGTGCTGTGTTCTACCACACAAAGCGAGATGATATTCACAGTGCCCATACCTCTCTTTTGGACGTAGTTTAAGGACATACCCCATATCTTATAGTATTTTATGCATCAGTTGTATAAGAAGGGTCAAAAAAGGCGAGTGGCGTGAGTTACAATGTGAGCCGGAGCCGAAGGCGTAGGCGAACATTGTAAAGGAATACGCCACGAGAATTTTTTGACATACTTATACAACGTTGCATACAATATTTTTCCTACGAGTCAACAAAAATAAATCTTAATTTAGGTAAACAAATTACAGCAAAAGTATATAGCCAAGACGCGCGAGCATACCTTGTTACGCGCCCGGCCCGCCCCGGGCCGCGGCCGGCCGGTCGGCGACACCTCCTCGTAACTTATGAGGCCCTGGTACTTGCTACTTGCTAAATTAATTTTTTGGACAGTTTTTTCTCAATTTTGGCCACCGTAGCCTACGGAGACTAACAAGCAACGCTAAGCGGTCTTCGTAGTCTATGGGTGTTGCTATATTACGGGTGTCACATGCGTGTTTCTGACTTATGAAGTAATTATTTTTACTATGCAACCAAATGAATATTTTGTAAGTTGGCATCAATGGACTTAGTTTAAAACCGTATTCGTTTTGGTTTTGTTAGGTTGGTAGCCATTAATCGCAGTAACGTTATAGCGTATAAAAGCACAAGAGCTTTTATGAGGAATAGACAATATAGACTTTTCTTGAAATCTTTTATGTATGTTCTTATATTCGTGTTAATGAATGCATAAATGACAGATAACAGTAGAGGAGTAGGAAAAGCGTTTTAAGTATCTCTCATCTACGCGGTGTGCGGAGAAGCATCTCTTTGCTCCTCCTTTTTCCGGCTGTTCGTTTGTGGAATGCTTTGT
Source organism: Cydia pomonella (assembly GCF_033807575.1). NCBI lineage: Eukaryota > Metazoa > Arthropoda > Insecta > Lepidoptera > Tortricidae > Cydia > Cydia pomonella. The sequence goes on along the minus strand of NC_084724.1, from coordinate 11,222,381 downwards.
CGTTGAAATAAGATGCGCAGAATCCCTTCCCATATTTAAAAGCCTTTTAAATTCACTTTACCTCTCGCTGCCTTAACCTGCCTGTTTATGTATATAACTGCCAACAGGACTAATTATATACTTAGTTAAGGCTAAACTTAGTTAACACAATCTCCAAATATAGAGATTATAACTGAGTGCTGACTGTATCTCAACAAAAAAAAACTGAAATAAACAGATTTTTTTTTTTAATATACATTATGTATTTATTATATATGGTATTTTTATGTATTTATAAAACTTTATATTTTTATGCGTGATACTGTTCTAATATCTACGTAATCTCCCATTGGTACTACCCGTTCATTGTTGTAAGTTATTGTTTCCTGCTACCCAAAGGTTGTCTGGAAGAGATCGCTTTTTAGCGATAAGACCGCCTGTTGTTACCTAATTGTAATTTATGTTCTCTTTGTATTCTCCTTTTCAATATGTGGTGTACAATATAGTGTCATGATTTATTTATTTATGTTTACATTTAAGATAGCAGTTAAATAATAATTATACTGTGACAACATTATTATGTGACCCCGATTAATACAGGGGTAGTTGGGAAAATAACATTATACTGTTGGCAACGCGGTAGTTTTAGCAAGTGGTGGGGACACGGTAAATGTTGGACAGGCTCGTTCACTTGGGTCGAGGCCGTCAAAGAGGACGCATCGTAATGAACTGGTTAGGTCAGAGTACCTGCAAGTATCCCGATTGTTGTAGTAGTAATAGTTTAGAGTAACCATGCGAGAAGAAGCACTGCAATAGAATATTTATTATTATTATACCCGGGTCCAACTTAGTATCTATCGGTGGATGCTAGCTTTAAAGCAGATGCATGTGGTAGAAGAATAGTGATAATAACCATAAAACGCCCTGTAGCTCATCATCAGTACAACGAAGATAAAATGCAAGGTGACAACCAAAATGTGCAGTCACTAATTGCAATAAAAAATGCGTAAGTGTCGTGGAACACTCAGTTGGAACGAAGTTAAGAAAGGGTCGTGACGGAAACTCGTGACGGAATTCAAGTGTTAACGCCCAAGGTAGAAATCATTTTGCTACCATATGACACAGACTGCTTTATACATTGGACCCGGGTACGTCCTTAAACTACGTCCACAAGAGAGGTATGGGCATTGTGAATGTCATCTCGCTTTATGTGGTAGGGCACAGCACAGCGGATGTCATTCCAGATCTAGAGCAGAGCCCAACTGGGAAAGTACCTTACAAAAAATCGCAGCCAAATAACACTAGACCCTACTCATAGTGTTGTGTTCTTGCCGGTGAGTAAGGTTGCCAGAGCTCAACGAGGTGGGAGGGGGTTAGGGTCGGCAACGCGCATGTAACTCCTCTGAAGTTGCAGGCTACGGATACTGCTTACCATCAGGCGGGCCATATGCTTGTTTGCTACCGACGTAGTATAAAAAAAAAATACATCGTATATCAGGAATTCATTTTTATGTTCATGCTAATGATCTTGTTCATGTTCTTCGTGTCCATATCCGTATACGGTCATGTCGGTCATCCTCAATCTCATCCTCATCTCATTCTTTCTCAATCGTATGGGTTGTGACGGAAACATCTTACACTTTTTGTCGACTAGCTCCGCCACGTCCGTCCCGTCCGATACAAACTTCTTAAAAAAAAAAAAACGATTTTATTAGTAGTACGGTTTAAAGTGACTTTATTTCTGGTAGTAATAAGTATGTAATAAGTTTATTGTATTTATAATCTTACTGCGATTTGTAATAAATTCGAAACGTAAGAAAATTGAACTTGCCTGATTGCAAAACATTATATGTCGGAAAAATTATACTAGCACCGCGTAAGTGGTCGAGACAAGCTCTGCATAACTTTATATCCAGAAAAAACTAGTGTTCACAGCAAAAGCTCTAAAGCTCTCTTCATAAATAGCTAACTCCGACAAATTTTGAAAGCTTTTTACTTCGCTTAGTTATAGTTTATGAAACTACCCTCGTTTTTGCGGATTAACAGAACAAGACAGGGGATCGGAAGGCTTTAGAAATATCGTTTTCATAGAGACCGATGTTTCAAAACTTATTTTATGAGAATAAGACCTTGTGCCATAGGTATTATGGTTTAGATTCCTTGAGTAAATATTGCGAGTGAGGTACTGTGGTAATGATGGATTATAATCATGTCTATGTATGAAAGGATGTTGTATTATTGGAGTACACATGAAATATGAACACATTTTGAACACTTTAATAAGGATCATTAATATAAATTAAGGCAACAATACATGAAACAAACAGAATTGAGTATAGAGGCATGTGTCAAATGTGTAAATTTTGTAGTCATCTAAATTTACTGCCATCTTTCGACACAGGACTAAAACTCTTAGAATTACATATTTATGGCTATTTGACCCATGTTCTTTCACTTATATGTGTAAAATATCAAACAGTATCGCCATCTACTCGAGTATAGACCAAAGGTAGGTATATCGCCATCTACTCGACCATATTTTTTTCTTGATTTTTCGAGGCACGTTTTTTTCTTAAACTTTATTTAACTTACACGGAGTTATATCTATCTTTGACATGAAGTATGGTTTAGTGACTCGCGTATTATTAAGTCTAAAAGCTCGACATGTTTCAATCCATTTTTGAGGGTCCTTCACTTAAACGTGAGTTTACCCGTTTTAAGATAATTTTAATATGTTCGTGTCTTACGGAAGTTTTATACACAGTAAATATGTTTTAGCCGTTTAAATTGGATCAGAGACTTTTCTTGCAGCTTAAAAATGTAACTTCTTTTAATGAAAAATGTACTAAACATTTTAATTAAATAATTTCTAATGTTTTTGCGTAGGTATATTAAAAAATAATGTCATTAACTTTGTGTAAATATTCTTGTTATTCAAATCGTTGTTTGGCGCAATTATTCAAAGCGGGTTAAACAGATATATAAAATTCATTTGCGTCTTGAATTAAAACGGGCATGCTAATAAAAACGCAATTTGACTTGCCGCCGCTCTGTAGCTTAATTAAAATGTTCGGTAGGTTTTTATACTTTATGTCTTTGTTATTTTTTTTTTTATTAGAGACACCAACAGTACATAAACAAAGCTAGCAAAGTAACAAGTATAGTGGCCACGTATAATATCTATGCACCAATAACAGGTGTGCAACAACACTCAAACAGTTCGAGGCTTTTTACACTACATTATTAACTACAACTATACATTAATAGATTAAGTGATTGAAACATGCATAGGAAAATACTAACTACTACTAATAGTACTAATATAATACCATAAGCATTTTAAGTTTTTTTTTAACATTCTGCGCTTTAAATTTTGAATAGAATCACTAAATATGTCTATTTCGAAGTTTTGTTGAAGTGACAGATTGTTATGTTAAATGCTTGGAAAACGCAATTTAGTATATAGGTATTAAAGCCAATGAAATATTATTAATATAAAAAAAAAAAACAAAAACCATCCAACTATAGTCGATACTCCTCAGAAATTCACTTCCACTTCACCTACACGATGCTTTCACTTAGACGGTCATGTACAAATTTAGTATTTTTAATCAAAATTATTGATGTTTTAGATGCCCCCGACTTATTATTACATAAAATTGGTTTCCGTGTCCCCCGTAGAAATGAACGTGGTTGTCGCAGTAAGGCATTATTTAGCATTCCTAACAGCAAAACGAAATACGCACAGCATTCATATATTGGGCGCGCATGTAAGCAGTACAATTAAAAATGCATGGATGCAGATTTGTTTTGTAATTCATAAGGCCTCTTCAAAAGAACCGTATATTCTTTATTAAAATGATGGTTAAAAGTTGCAGCAACCCGATAGTAGGTACCTGTAATTTGAGTCTTTTCTCTGTTCTCTATTTTTTATACTTTATGTTTTAGTTACGAGTATGTACATTATAAGTTTACACTATTATTTATCTTCAATTGTACATCGATGTTTTTTAATTAGGAAACTTTAGGTCTATAACAAAATGAATTTGTAGCTATTAGCTAAGTTGCTCATATGTTTATTTTAAGACTGTTTGTTTCTCAATAAATTAAAAAAAAAAACTAACTCGAATATCTTCGTTCAGTTATGCAACATATTTAAAAAGGGCTATAGTAATTGTAGTGCTGGATTATAAGTGGGTAGTTTTACGGTACATAAGTATACCCAAATCCAAAATTAAAATATATTTTTGCTACACCTATAAGCAGATTACAGTCATATTAGATATAGCTAGTACTATACAGCGCCTGCCGTGACCAGTCACAAATTGCTTTATGTAAATTCTAATATAAATCTACGTGGAACGGAGCGTAAGCTGCGAGTTATTAGGGTTCCCACGGATAAAACTACATTCTGTGATTTCGTGGCTTTTTGTTAAGTTATCCCCAATTTCATCGCTAAGGTCAGCGGCGATCCGTACTTAATATCACAGAATAAGGAATAGTACTAAAGTACGGCTTTTCGGTGAAGGAAAACATCGTGAGGAAACCTGCATACATCTGCGAAGAAATTCAAAGGTGTATGTGAAGTCCCCAATCCGCATTGGGCTAGCGTGGGGACTATAGCCCGAGCCCTCTCGCGCATGAGAGGAGGCCTGTGCCCAGCAGTGGGACGTATATAGGCTGAATTATTATTATTATTATTATTTACTAAAGTACGGTTAAGGTATATAAATTCTGTGCCAAGATCCCTAACGGCTTTCATATTGGCTGTCACGGTACACGGTACAAAGCGAGAAATTAAATTCCATAACTGTACAGAAGGTTTACTGGCTTTATCCATAACTATAATATATTTCACATGGCCTGTCAGCTGTCATCTTAATACAACACACGACTTTATTATTTATTTTATTTATTAAAATACAGTGGTTTTTTTAATAATAGTCGTAGCTTCACTCAACAATGGGTTAGACTGTGGGGTCTGTAAGTTATAGTAGGTAATTAATTGCTTAATTATGTTATGAAGATATTGCAAGCGTAAATTAGTAAAAATTTAAGCTGCCACGGTCGTTATCTGATTGTCACTAAAATGTTTACTACATAACAAAAACCGGAAAAGTGCTAGGACTCGCCCACCGTACAAAGTTCACAAATTTTTTACAAGTTTCTAGTTTTCCGTTTTTTCCCTGTATTTGTATTGTAAGACGATATTACTCACCAAATTTCATATTTCTAGGTGAATGGGAAGTACCCTATAAATTTTGATTCCCTTGTTGAGATATTCGAAATTTACGTTTTTTGCGTCATAAACGAATTTCAACTCGATACCTCCGCGAGTTCCCGAGATAAAGGGTCTTGATAGACAGACAGACGGACGGACGGACAACAAAGTGATCCTATAAGAGTTCCGTTTTTTTCTTTTGAGCTACGGAACGCGAAAAACTACAGGTAATCGTACATACCTAGGTACACTACCCCTTCCCTCCGAGTAGCTCTAACACGGGCCTGATAAGCAATTCGCTCTTGACATTTTCGTGCCTGACAGCGATATTGAACGTTAGCAGTTATTTAATACAAGCATTTTGTAATTTACTTCATTTAGTTTTGAAGCACACAAAAACAAAAACACGACAAAAATTGTATCAGGATGTTGCGTTGTTGAAAATTCCGTGCTGTGACGTACCTTAAAACAGTGCCTAGACGTAGTGACATGTCCATTTAAACTAGTTGAACTCATGACATCATTGTTGAGAATCTAGATAGGTACCTAGCTGAAATTAAGTAAATTTAGTGTGTTACTTAGGAAAGTGACTGAAGTGTTTAGCAATAATACGAACTGTGCAAATCCTTCAAGTGTTTTGGCTGACAACGCGCTACTTTTACCGTTGTGTTCCTACAAATTTAGTGTGGGATTTGCTTAAGGTTGGGTATAAAGTGGTGTAATCAGGAGAACCATGAATACAGTGCAGAGCACCGGCGGCCACGGTGGGTCTATGAAAAAGGATTCCAAACATGATGTGAGTATATTTATTTAAAATTTGATTCAGACAACAAGGCCCATATTACAAATACCTTACAGACTAACATACATATACATTTTATAAAATTACAACTAAACACTATTTAGGCGACAAAACGGCGTGGCTCCGTTGAATCGGCTGCTCTTGTGTCGCAGCATGGTATTTGTTACGGTATGGTATTTGCAGCTTATACTATGATCTTGACCGAAAAAATCACCTGAAGCAGAGAATAAGATACATTTATGGAGTAAAATTGAAGGCTACCTTCATTTATAAACAGCACCACAAAGAAAAAGCATTAGGAACCATTTATTGCCATAAAAAATGCGTGAGTGTTCCTCGACACTGGGTTGGAACGAAGTTAAGAAAGGAAGTGGACACGTACTGCGTTTCACATCACATATGAGGAAATCATTCTCATGTTCATTTTCGTGTTCATGTTCGTGTTCATGTTTGTGTTAATGTTCATGTTCATGTTTGTGTTAATGTTCATGTTCATATCCATGTTCGTGTTCATGTTCATGAAAATAAGAAATAAATTACTAACTTTACTACTTTTTTATTAATAAAGAAACGACAAAACGACGGAAAGTTCTTACTTAGCCTTCATCCGCCAAATCCGTACCGTGCTATAAGGAACTTCGTTCACAACATAAGTATGGTGCCAGTCACAATAACATAAAACTAACGGGCTCAGCATAAGCTGCAAGATAAAATATTGTACCTTACAAAAATACTGATGTACTTTAAGAAACCTACTAGGTACTATCTGCTTATAGTTATACAAGTAATTACCATTTCACTAACTGCAAGTTTTACCTCCCGCCTGGACTGTTGAACAGTATGTGCTAGGTCGGTAAACAGGTACATATGTCGGCGGGTCGACGGAGTACATCGCCGAGATTTTACTGCTACGTTTAAACTATCATTATTTTTAAATATGGGTCATGCATATTCAGTTATTTCCGCGATAGCAATGTATCACAAATAGCAGTTTAATTAACGCCCCGTGAAGCCTGAATAATATATCACCTCGATAATGGACCTGGAATATTTCGCGTGGCAATGGAAAGGTAATGGTGATAAATAAACAAAAATAAAGAATGCTTATTATTTTTCGGTCAAAAATTTCATTTTTGATACAAGATTACTGCGTTTTCTTTCAATAATCATCTACTATCTTGAGACGATTCTACCAAACAATCTAAGCGAGGGTGCATTGCTTGATCTTAGAGCTGATGTAGCGATCTCAGGTCGTCATCATCATTTGAGCTCGATATAATCATAATATAAGTAAGTGAGTAAGGCTGCCAGAGCTCAACGAGGGGGGGGGGGGAATTCTAGGGTCGGCAACGCGCATGTGACTCCTCTGGAGTTGCAGGCGTACATAGGCTACGGAGACTGCTTACCATCAGGCGGGCCGTATGCTCGTATGCCACCGACGTAGTATAAAAAAAAAATTTCATTTCCATGGGTTTTAGAAATGTATGTCAAATTTCAACTCAATCATTTCAAACTTCAAACTTGGTATTTACCAAGACGTGTTCGAATTGTTTAAAACAACACATCCTATTGTACTATCTGAGCATATAATATTTATAAAATCAATATCTTTGGTTGGCTTTTAACTGATAGAAGCCCCCTTAACAATAATGGAGAGGTTTTATTATCTTACAACCTTTATTACCTTACTACAAAAAAATATAATAAATAATAATAATAAAATAATAAAAAGCCTCTTTATTTTCTTATCAACTACTTACACACTTGGTATCATTTAGGTACATTAATTAAACTTATTATGGTTAGTATATTTCAACTTAATTTAATGTTTTTTTTTTTCTTTCAAACTAAAAGTTGATAGGAACCCCACTTTATTGGGTAAAGGCCTCCTCCAATTTGTTCCATTCGTCTCTGTCCTTTGCCTTATTTAGCCATCTTTGACCGGCCGTGGCTACTATATCGTCGCTCCATCGCTTTCGTGGTCGTCCTGATTTTCTTTTAACTACTAAATATATACTAATATATTTTATTTTAATGGCTTGTGTTTTTATAACCAATCTCTTTAATACAAATGTATACTAGCTCAAAGCACTTAGCGTTCCGTAGTAAATGTAAAAACCCAAAAAGTAAAAAGACGGTTTCAATCAAGAAGTTGATTATTCTTGCATGAGAAGATCGTGACTTTCAAATCATCCTACTAAAGTTAAAAAAGTCGCACAAAAAAGGGATCAAAATGTTAACAACACGAAATAACCTCAAGGTCCTTTCACTAGTGAATATTCTTTATTTTAATGGCGGGCATTCGTGAATGAAATAACTGAATTAAGTATGATCTAAACGAAATATAGAAGGTCCATTTATTTTGCAAATTCTGCAGCCGAAATGGCTTTATACGAGTTTATATATGAATATGCGAGTCATTTATACGAGTGATTCTGTTTATGAACATAAGTTAGGAGTCTGGTTTTTCTACACACTTATTTATTTATTTATTTATTTAAACTTTATTGCACACATAAAGAAAAATGTACAAATGGCGAACTTAATGCCAAAAGGCATTCTCTACCAGTCAACCATTGGGTCAAACAGAGACATTTGTGTATGTTGGTGCAGGAAAAAATAATAACAAATAATAAGGAAAAAATTAAACGTGAAGTCAAATAATATTAAAAATATATAAATAGTTAAATACTACTACTTATATAATGTATAAAAGATAGACTAATACATATAATTATGTACATATACATGATGGTACTTATATTTCGCTTCACTCATAATATAATTAAGTGCTTACAAATTTAATTTATTTTATTTAACCTTTATTGCACAAAAGAAAAAACCTTACAGTACAAAAGACGGACTTAAGCCATTAGGCGTTCTCTACCATATTCTATTTTTTTATTCTACGTAAAACTTCTCGTTGTCAAATTGAATTCAAATTTGGCCATACATATATCTAAAGTCAGACAAAGCTGAATTGGCAGCGGTTTTGATAGCCCGGTCTGTGCATGTGTTAAGTAAACGTTATAATTTCATAGATGTTTGACGTTTAAAATAACACTTGCGCTGTCTGGGCTATCAAAATCGCTGCCAATTTATCTTGGTTTGACTTTAATGACAATGGAATTATACCATAGATGGTAGGATCCCAATAAGTAGTTGTGCTTTACGCAAGTGCCCGTAAGGGACAACACATGCGCAATGCGACAAAATTAAAAACACATTTTAACGTTCCTGACAACATACCAAAAACAACCTACGTAATTTGGTCGGGTTATTTGTTGCACCCATAAACCATACTAAAATTTACGATGGGAAATTAAAAAAATTAGAATGTGACGAGGACAAACAAAAATAGCGCTTTCTCTGCTACTCCTACTGAAATATATATAAGACTATCCCTTTCGGTCATTTTCCCTCACCGCA